>NW_011499846.1:2124987-2201422 GCF_000495115.2 Populus euphratica
AACCGCTCTGATTGCCCAAAATTTCATTTCACGTCTAGATGCTCAAGTTTCCTCGTGTTTCCTTTGTGTTCATGGGTTCTATTGTGCGCTGCACTGTTCTTTTAGTGGCTAGTTTTCACTTGCAAGGGATTTCTCTGATGCATGCCTGTTTTCATCGAAATCATAATGCTTTACATGATTCTCATGTTGCCGCACGCTGTTGAAACTACTTTTATATATACAAGTCTGAGCTGTTTGTCTCTCTTGTTGAAATGAGAAGAAGAATTTCTCTTGCATTACTATGGAGTGCAATCTCTATTGAATGTTTGCTATGCAGATATTCGGTTATGACTAAAGTTGCTGCATCCTTGAATTATGAGGCCACGTTTGCCGATTTTTTTCCACAAAAAGAATTGTCAATTTCCCTATCGAACCGTTAACCAAATTCAGTGCACAGTTCTATATCATGATTTCTCTTTTGAATTTGACCAGTTACGTTGTAATGAAGGAATTCATGATCACTTGAACTTGTCATTGGTTTTTATCCCATTGAAGTTTGGTGGCCGTCCACTCTCTCTTACTGGATGAGATTATTTGCTGCAATATAACAATCATTTAATGGATGAATTTTTCTACTACATCTACAAAGTCATCGTATTAGGCGGATCATGCTTCATTGAAATGCAATTCTTCCCGCTTTCGTATTCTTTAAGACAAATATAGGCAACGGGGCACCGTGTGGAATGAGGCTTCCGGCCTTGTTCCAATCGTCAGCCTGTGAAGGAGCGGCTGTTTCTGCCCACGAATGGTTTTCTCCTATGCTGTCTTTTGATTGTTTAACTTTACCAGGATCGTCTATGCTGTCTCTTGTTCAACACGAATAAATTCCTTTAATCACAGGACGCGACCATTAATATTATATAAGACTATAGAAAAGAAGCGAAATTATTGAACTCCAAAGTCCAAGTACAATTATAATTAATTAGAAGTCACTTTTTCTTAAACTTTTGCTTAAGAAATAATTAATCATGATTTTTCCAGATCATTTTGTTACATGTGATAGTTGATGAAAGATATGGAAATAAAAACAATCACAAAGACAATATACGTCGCATCAATAAATTAACAGCTGACCAACACAAAAGGATATTGAAAAAACATCCGTTAACATCAGGAAAACTAACAAGAAATTAAGGAGCAAGGAAGGATTAACAATGATAGAACCTTAATCTCCAACTACTACATACAGATTAGAGCATGTTGATGAGCGCAAGCGCTATAGCGGACAGCTGAAAAGTATCATTATTTCTTTTTGTTAATGGTGAAACTGCACCTTCTTTCTCCTCGAATCCATCTTCACAGGTTGTGGCTGCATCGATGACTGAACCTACTTCGATATTGGCATCCTTATAGTGCTTAGACTTGTAATCCATCATGGCCTGCTTGAGGGTAGGGATGGCGTCAGAATAAAGATCAAGGCAATCATTTAAGCATGCCCTAATGAAGGGGTCCATTTTTTTGTTCTTCAAGAGACTCTTCACGTAGTTCCTTGTGTTGGTCACGTTGTCTTTGATTAACTTGATGGACATCATGCCAAGCCCACGAAGGTTATCACACTGGCTACGATTGGATGCTTGAAGAGAAGTTACACAGAAGTTGTAGCTAAGGTTCGGATCATTTGCTGCGCATTTCTTGCAAGTTTCAGGGATGAGATTCTGAGCAGTATTGGCGTGGAAAGTACTGAAGAGTAGAGGGAGGAAGAGGAGGAGGAGACAATAAGAGAAGGTGGGCATCTTTTTCGTGTTGTGGAGGATAGGATCAGCTAATTAATTGTGGTCCTGAGGGAGAATAATTTTGTTATCGTGGAGCTGTAGGGGTTAATATAGGCGTAGTTTCCTACACGTGCCCGTTTACAGCAAGATGAACTGCGTAGTCCTTCTCTCGCCTATCAATTGATTTCTTTTAATCTCCCTCGTAGATATCCAGTAATGAAAGCATTGTTGTCAAACCAGGCTGGAGATCTGACCTGATTTATAATTTGCCATTAAGTTAGGTTAGCGTTAACTCAAATATATTATTAATTTTTTGTTTGAATAATATTATTTTAGTTTTTTTAAAAGAATTTCTTGTGTTTTTATCAGCCAAATCAATTTTTTTTTAAATACATGTAAAATGTAATTGAAAAGTAAGATTTTTTTGGATTGAATAAATAAATAAATAAATATTTAAATGCCACTTCTCTAAGGATTTAAATTTAGATGAAGGTGCGAATTAATTTACCAATAAGATTAAATCTTAAAATAATAAAGAATCAAGAATTTTTCTTGAAGAGATGGCATCGTGACGGGGAGATGGGAATCTGATAACTGTGTTTTTCAACAATGTAGGGTGGAAGATACATGCAACGAGCCAAAAAGTTGAAGAACATATGCAAGAAAAATGCAGATTAGTTATCCAAAACATCACAGCAAATGATTACTTAATTCCTTTGGAGGCAATGCTTCTGCAAGCCTCTTACCTTTATAATGAGATATATCCATAAATTGCGTATCAAAACATGAAGATCTGGTTAGGTCTCTAATTAGGGTTTGAATCAAACTAAATTTGTTTTTTTAATCATGTTAAAAATTAACTTAATTAAACTTGAAGAATATTGTCGACATCTAATTTGAATAAAACTAGGTTTGTTTTTGAATTATATAGAAACTTGATTTGGTTAAATATAATTTTTTTTTAGTATTATCAAACAAGATTTGATCAATGGCTTTTTATATATTTATTTTTGTCCGCTTAAATGACATTTTTTTTTTAATTTGTTTAAAAATCATTTGTTTGTAAAGTTCTATTGTTTAGAATATTATACTGATTTTAAGTAACTAATTATGATAATGTTCTAATAATTAATTCATTGCCATTATTTATCAATGATTATGAATTGATTTGGAACGAGTGAATGTTTGCCTGTTGATTCTCAAAGTTCATTAATGAAATAATAGGAATGCTTTCTCTGTCAATTAAAAAGAAAAGGAAAAGGCCTCCATTAATAGCCACTGTTGTTGATAAGTCAATGCAGTGAGTGTAAATATAAAGATAAGTAAGAAAATATAAAGCTGGCGTTTGCTTTAGGTTGTGGAGAATTAGCTTAGAAGTAGCATAAACAGCCACCTCTTTCCACTTATCCATTAGTTGCAAGCAACTGGGAAGGAATTTCA
Source organism: Populus euphratica (assembly GCF_000495115.2). Classification (NCBI taxonomy): domain Eukaryota; kingdom Viridiplantae; phylum Streptophyta; class Magnoliopsida; order Malpighiales; family Salicaceae; genus Populus; species Populus euphratica. The sequence continues at coordinate 2,128,179 of NW_011499846.1, forward strand.
AGGGATAATATTTTTTAAAAATATTTTTTATTTAAAAATATATTAAAATATATTTTTTAAAGTTGATGGAATAATATTTATTGTTTTTTTATTTGGATTTGTCTTTTAAAAAGATGATAAAAAAATAATAATATATTCATTATTTCTGAACTTAGCTAAACATTAAGTTTACATATGTGTGGATCTAATAAACTATCAAACTTATTATTTTTAGAGTCATTCAAATATAGAGTTCGTGCTTTTTCTAATTTTGAAGAATCTTAGCTTCTTTTTTTTTTTTTATCTTTATAAGTTAGATATTTTTATTGATAAGTCAAAAATATTTTACTAATACTTAAATTATTTCTCTTCGATAAAGAGTGCTTAGAAGTTATAAAGGAGAGAGATCCTTCAAAAGGAAGTTTGGTTTTTTTTTTTTCATTACAAATTACATATTTACTTTTAATTTTTTTTTAAAATTATAGTTGTTTTCTCTCTTAAATGATATTTATTTGCATGTATGAAACAATATCGAGTAATTATTTATCTAAGAAAAAGCTTATTAGATTGCAAAAATAAAAAAAATAATTAAATATCTCACATATCAACTCGACATGTAAAGCTCGTGAGATAAATTCAAACATCGTTACAAACCAAACACAATTTTAAAATATATTTAAATAAAATTCCAAACATAATAATAAACAATGTATTTGTTTTACCATTTCAGTGCAAAAAAAAAATTATTTATTTCTCAAAAAAACAAAAATGTAGTTTGGTATCAAGTTCATAATACTTATAATGGTTTCGCTTGTCATTACATTTTTATTTTTTTATATAGTTTTTGCTTTTATATAATTCCTTTTTATTATAAATCCTATCCTTTAATTCATAATTATAACGTACCAATCCAGAATTTAAAGAATCGTCCGTATCAAGCCCATGTCACAAGCAAGTCTATGAGGCAATTTACATCAAAATATACAAGCAGCTATATATATGGCCACCCTTTTTGAGAAAAAAGATAATATTAATGTTTTGTGTACGTAAGCCAAGGATTAATTAGAGGCCAATTAATACTTTGAGATTTCGACATTGCATGGAAGTGGGGATTCCTTCTAGTATCAAACCCATATTAAACTAATCACTATGATGTAACATCGAAATATATGCCTTTTGTATCGAAAGACTCGAGTAATTAATATGGAGGCGCCATCGAGAGAGATGGGTCAGAGGGTCTATACATTTTTGCAGGAGAGGAAACTGTCTTTTTTCACTCAATTATTTATATTTTATATTTTTGAAGTATATAAATTCACTTTAAAATTACTTATAAAACAAATTTTTTTATGTTCTTTCTATCTTTCACGATAAAAACATTTATATATTTTTTATTTTATTTCAAAACAGTATAGAGTTTAGAGTTACACTATAGAGGCAGAACAATATAAGAATGATCTTGGAGGGTGATATGATCTTTTTCTTATGTTTTATTAATGGTCACTATTTATTTTATTGATTGGGAATAGCTTTGTCTTTTCATATTTTTAAAGTATAATAAAATAATAAAATTACTTTTAAAAATAAAATTTATTGAACTCATATCCGAGGGTTTTCTGAATTTTCACCAAATAAATTAGAGTTTCGAATTAAAAAGCTTAAATTTATGTGATAGAGGTGAAAATAAATCGAAACGATCCAGCTAAGGACTTCTTTGATTATTTGGCTATTTGTAACCAGGACGACATCGTTTCGCTATGTTTTCTTCGAAAACAATTTTTTTTTTCTGGGGGTTTACTATCCATTTTAAACAATAAAAAAACCTCTCAAATTTTAATTTTATGTGGTGTAATTTGATTAGGGTTGACCCAAGAGTAATAGAACTGGCCATCATATATGATGGGCCTAAAAACCAGATTGAGATTGGGTGAACTAAATCCAGAAAGAATGGCCCACGATCTCTATTTGTTGGACTTCATGTAATTAATGCCCCAAGATCTTTCAGCCCAACATGCGTCCCTCTTTGTCTATTACACAACAAATGCAAGTTCAGAAAAAACCAAAAGCCTCCTCCTAGGAAAATCCACCACAAACCCCAAACAAAACCCCTCAGTAGGCAGTACTGTGTCCTCACCCTTTTTCCTCATTTCAAAACCAACTAGCGAGCAACAACACAGATAAGGAAAATCAAGAACCCCACCAGCAACTCACCAAGAAATGGCTAACTTGAGGACGGCTATGGACTCACAATTCTGGGACCAACCCATTTCTTCCTCACAAACCCTAGAAGGTTGTGCTTACTCCATTCCTGGAGACCCATTTCCTCTTGAAGTCACCAGAGCCAGCAAAGCCCTTAGAGTTCAACAACTCTCTGTCTTAGGCAATGGCTTCCCTCTTGGCACCATTCCCTCTTTCTCTCCTACTTCGACCAAGGACCTTGGCTCTTTTTCTCTCCAGTCTCTCTTCCTCAAACTCGCCACCTCTAACAGGTAAAATGATAGCAAAATGTTCCATTCTTTTTGGCTCACTTCTTTGCTACCAATTGGTGTGATGAATTTGATTGTTTTTTTTTATGTGCAGTTGGCTAGGATTAATTGGCCAATTTAGACCAAAGAAGCTGATTTCTTCTATTAAAGGAGAATTTACTAATGCTGATGAATTTGAATGGCCTGCATTTAAAGATGTAGCTAAGCATGTTTTTGACAAGTCGATTTATTCCCTTGGTTTATTCTCACAAATCTCCTTGTCTTCATCTTCTGTGTTGCTGAGCACAGAAAGACATGGTGACAAGAGGAGACCACGCTACAAGATGATGCTCTGGCATGAGGTATTCGGGTTTTTTTTTTTTCGCATTCAATGTCCATATTACTATTCTTTAGATTGAGTAGATTATCTTGTAGACATGTCCAATTTTGTAAATCCCATTTTTATATATAGATACCCGGACATCTTGTTTTACAGATTGTTTTGTAAGTCAATATAGTTTTTTTTAAATTTGTTTTTTTTAGCCATGTCCTAAGTTAAGGATTTATCTTAGAATCGTTGATTTGTGTTCTTGTTGTCGAAAGGGTATGCCTTCAGGGAATTTAAAGTGCAAGGTTGTTAATTCTTGCTTAGAATTTGGTTGTAGATAATGAACACACAGATACAGCGAGGCTGTGGAACCTGTGTAGTTTATGGTAGTTCTATTATGAGATCTCTAGCAAATAATCAACCAAACCTTGAAAATCAAAATTATAATTATTTATTCTGACCACAGATTGCTTGTTGCGGAGCTTTTAGCTTGTTATGCTGTCTGCAGTGATAGCCAGTTGCCTTAACTTTGTCGATTTAACATGTGATTTTACAGCTTCCTGATCATGATATAACTTTGGAGGCTGCGTGGCCTGGGCTATTTCTTGACCAAAAAGGGAAATACTGGGATGTTCCTGAGTCAATATCCTTAGATATGTCATCCCTTCCCTCTGAATCTGGGTTCCAATACCGCTTTGGTGTGCACAAAAACAGCGGTCATCCCCAGCCTGTTAACACCTTAAATGGTGAGGTACCCTGTGCGTTGATGCCTGGATTATGCGCGAAGGCTGCCTTTTCTTATGAAAAGAGAAAGGATTTTTGGAGGCAAAAAGAAAAAGTTGATGATACTGCAGTGAAGACAGATAGGGGCAAGGTTAGGCACCCATCATTTGATATGCGCCTTAGTGAACCTCATGCAGCAATATCTGGGATTATTGGTATGTCGCTGCATTGTATTGGGTAGCTCTTTTTTACTAATTAACCTGGAATTTTTGTTTTCTTCTTATTCATATTTGATTACTACCGTCTTCTACAGCTGCTGTAGCTTCTAGCAATTTTATCTAGCTCTTCAATTCTTTTTTTTTTATCATATTATGCTGCACATTATGATATGCTGTGCTTCGTTTCTGGTTATGGACACATTTTTTCTTTCTTTTGGATGGCCCATGCACAATCAGTAATGCCACTCACTTGTGCTCCCTCCATTGATCATCTGAGAACTTAAGTTGATGAAGGTGTTTCTTTTTCATGGAGGCAGGGATGGAAAATGTTTACGGAAACAATGTTGTATCTGAAACTTAATATGGAAACTAGGATGCGACTGCCTTGTTTGCCATACAGTAGTGAATTGGAACTGGTTATGTGAAGTTTCTCATGATTCATACAAATTACTTGTGTTCCCTTTTTCTTTTCATTCTCCTTTTTGAAAGAAAGTTCCGCTTTGCAATTTGCTACTGGCTTCTTATTATACTAATATTTGTATTAGGTGGCACCTCTGCGGCCTGGTTTGGGGGCAGTGAAAGCTCCCCATCTACAGAATCGCATGTTGATAGGGACACTTCAATTGGTACAAAGAAGAGAAGCCCATTAAATGCCAATCTGTTTGGCTCAGTTTGCTATACTTTTCAGCACGGGAGGTTCACTAAGCTATATGGTGATCTAACTAGGGTAGATGCTCGCCTGGATATCTGTTCAGCTTCTGCTGTTGCTAAAAGGGTTTTCAATATTTTCAGACGTTCTTCCTTTAGTAATGCTGACAATCCACTGTCTTCACCCAAGCTTGGTCTGATCCTCCAACAGCAGGTAATTTTTTTCTTGCTTCACCTTTGGCTGGCGTCAATGTCCTAAGAAGCCAAGTCCTGCATGTGTATTCAATAACCTGTGGCTTGACTAAGCTAATCATGCAATTTGAATTTTGAGAACCACTGGAGATCCAGTTAAACGTTATTTTTTTAAGATTGGATGATTTGAACTTTCAATACCAAATCGATCCTTTTGGTCAGAATTTTTTTTTTAAATTAATCCGAGCCTCCAGGAGACACATAATGACAGTATTATTGTTTACAGTGATGCGAATAGGTTATAAACTTTCGGAAAGTGGTAAAAACTTCCCTGGGATTTTTCGTACTTGGCAAAAAGATCTTGCCATTGTATAGTTCTTCATGCGACAACATGCTTGTTGCAGGTTGCAGGTCCAATTATGGTTCGGGTTGATTCAAAGTTTTCACTTGGTTCTTCCTCTGGGAAACAAGGCCCACATGTCGAGGATCTCATATGCAGCTTGAGTTACTCATTGAGGATTTTACGCTCTGGGAAGGTTGTTGCTTGGTATTCTCCAAAAAGAAAAGAGGGGATGGTTGAGTTGCGCTTGTTTGAGTTTTAATTCATTCTGTACTTTTTCCTGTCATATGATTGTTTTGTATTGAATACACTTGTTTTTTCTGGAAATTTTTTATTGCAGAAAGCAAAAAAGCCACTTTCTTTTCATCATTTTTTTCCCCATCGAGATATAGAACGGAGAGGGGTGGAGAATGTAAGCCGTCACGTTTTTGTGAATATATACAATTCACCGTAAATAAGTGATCAAAGTCTTGAGTTTCGTGCATTCAGCCAAACTCTTCAAATGCATTGAAACGGTACATGTTTATGTCCGGTGATGATCATGCAACTCCAACAAGTGTTAACATCACTACACTCAAAGTGAAGTTCTGTTGTAACGGTACATGTTTATGTCCGGTGATGATAATGCAAGGTAACATCACTACACTCAATAGTGCCTGTGGTGCTGAATTAGTAAAGTTCTGTTATAAAATTGTGGGGTGGCAAGATCAGCACTGGACTGTCACTGACAGCTGATGTTGGTGAGTAGGCAACATCGCTGCAACTGAAAAGAAAGATGGCCCTGTGGTGCTCGTGCAATATTAGAAATATTGCGATTGCTGAATTAGTAAAGATTGGTGTAAATGTTTGTTAAGGTGTTTTTTATTTAAAAATATATTTAAATAATATTTTTTTTTATTTTTAAAAATTATTTTTAAAATAAATCTAAAAACACAAAAAAAAATGATTTTAAATAAAAATATATTTAAATAATTTTTTTAAAAATTTTTTTTTTTAAATAAATCTAAAAACAGAAAAAATTAATTTTAAATAAAGAAAAAATAAAATAAAAATATAAAATATTTTTAAAACATTAAAACAAACAAAATAACAGCCGATACGATAGCGGATGGCGGGTTCCCTGGGGAGGTGAAAGCCCACCAACTAGTGAAAAGTTTTCCCTTCCCCAGAGCACTGATATATAAAACATGTTACTGGTGCTCCCAGCCAATTAAAATGAGCTCCAAAAACTGCTGATTAGCAGTGACAAGGATTTATCACTAGATTATGTGATTGGCACTCTGTCAATTTGTAGGGAGTTAAATTCCGGATAACAATTTGCCTTTGATTGTCAATTTTTTTTTTTATTCTTCTTAAACAGAACTCCGGATAACAATTTGCCTTTGATTGTCATTTTTTTTTATTCTTCTTAAACAGAGCACGGACCTTAGTCAATTAAGGTGTTTGATAAAGAAATGTATATCAAAACTCAGAATCGTCAACGTCAGCCATTAATGCAGAATATTATTGGCTAACTGAAACAAAAACTCCCGTTTTTTTAAACATCGAAGGAGGGAGGTTAAACAGCACATAACAAAGAACTCCTAAATCTAGAGTTTACTTCAATACAGACAGTCTGAAGATCCCATAAAACTTGACACTGACAGAATAGCGAAATTGACCCCCTCGTTGTAGGGAGTAGGTCTTTTCAAAATTGGCAGAAATGCAGAGATATCACTCCACGACGGCCAACAAATCACCAGCTTTGCAAAAGCAATGCTTAGCATCTGTTCCCAAATCAATCTGCACAGTTTCAGGAAGTCTTATAAACACATCCAGGTACAATAAAAATGCACAATTAGCAATACAGGGGGCATAAAGACCATTATCTCAATGGTCAGACATGTCAATTACAGCAGAATCAATTTTACACCTACAAAGGTCAAAGTCTGCATGCACATGCAAAGGTTAACAACTCTGGGAGGAGATGATCATACCCTAGGCAGATATGAAAAAATATCAGCGAACTCCAAAAAATCACATAGAATAATGGCACGTGCCTAACTGGACTCTACAAACATACAATGATTCAATCTGGAGAGAAGAAAGAATTTGTATTACCTGATTACATGGAACAACATGTCACAAAAAGAGTATTTGCCATGCTCCACTGTCTAGATGATGGCACACTATGCACATCATATTCACTCAACAACAAGAGAAGCTTGTACGACATTAAAGGAGTGTTAAGAGTGTGGTTGCGGTTACAATTTAAATGTCAGCGACATTAAAGGAGTGTTAAGAGTGTGGTAGCAGTTACAATGTAAAGTGTCGAAAATACATCAAAATAATATATTTTTTTATTTTTTTAAAACTATTTTTTACATCAACATATCAAAACGATTTGAAAACATACAAAAATTAACTTCAAGTAAAAAAATAAAAATTTTCAATTTTTTGGGAAATCAACCGTGTTGCCTAACTCCAAGACGTATAGGTATACCCATACTAATAGTTGCAAGAAAGCAAGCATTTTCATTCACCAAGCACAATAATCAGGTCATAAAATTTAGGATTTCAGGACAGAAGGCCTCATGGCTAGCATATGCTCATTAGGGACCTGTTTGTGTGTGTATGGTTTGATGTTTATTTTATAGCAGACTCTTTCAACATAATGATGCAACAGATTCAATATGCTGTCTTCCCGACATTCAAGGGGGATTTGATCCCATACAAACAGCTAGCTACAGAAGCACACTCAGTGAATTCACATGTGACATGCAAGTCTTCCAAATGGTAATGCCACTTACCTCATAAGCATTGATGTCTGAGAAAAGAACCTGCAAAATGAGGTATACTTCATGAAAATCACAATAGTTAAAGGAATGAAAAATCTCAGGGAATAGCAGGATTAACAGCATTGAAAGCAAAAAGATGGACTGATCATTTATGAACCAAGAAGTACTTATTTACCTTCTTTCCTGCCTCCACTTCCCCAACCTCAGCACCAACAGACAAAACCTAAAACAGAAAACTCTAAGATATAATGCTAACAGCAAACAAGAATCAATCCATCCTTCCTAATAAGAACAAGAATGGGCATTGTACATAATTCATACCTCCCCCATTAGATACCGCTCAAATTTAACAGCTGATTTGGGCAACAAAACTCCACCGGACGATTTCTATAATGCAAAATTCACCACTCAGCATAACAACTTCTTAACAATGGGATGTTTACAACATAAGGAAATGCTTTCTATGGGCATCAAGATATGAAAAATGAATTGAAGCAAAAGACGAAAACCCATCACCTCAGGAAGGTCCTCGAGACGTATAAGAACTCTATCAGCTTGTGGAACAACCTACAGCAATACCCACCATACTAAAACTAAACCCAAAGCTTACAGAAAGATAGGATAAAAACAAATTAGTGAAACTAAAGAAACATAAAAAAGAAAAACCTTAGTGGGTTCCCATTTCTTGGAAATCGCATTAATCCTCAAAGAATTCCTCTTCAGTCCTGGAAATAAATGACAGGAAACAAATTTAGCGCAAAATAAATACCATGCGCCTTAATTTTTCCAGCAAGAAAGTAGAGAGATAGAGAGAACAACAACCTGGGAGTTTGTGCTGAGAGAGAGAGCGCGCGTTGGTTTTGTTTACCGACAGGAAGGGTCTTGTTGTTGGTACAGTAACAAATGTAGACGCCATGGCTAGATAGACAGATAAGGCTTTGGCTTTGGCAACGGGAGAACAGAGAGAGGAGAGTTTAGCAGGCAAGGGATCGTTTGGCACAAAACTTATATCTAAAACCCTCTTCATATGTATGCCCTGACACGTGTTCTAAGGGGAAAAGCTCATTTAGGTTCCTGAGCAAATTACGAATAAGTTCTGAATATTTCTAGTTTTATCCATTTTAGTCCAAAGGTAATCCACCCGTTGTTGATGACAACTAAAAGATTCAATCCAATTTGTATATACTCATCAGGTATTTTATTTAAAGAGTCAAAATAATATACTCATCAGGTATTTTATTTAAAGATTAAAAATCCAATCTTCCCTTAATTATAATTTTAGCACGATAAATATAGCAATTTCTTTTTCAATACAAGCTAGTGAAAAGAAGGCAGAAAACATAAATTTAAAACAGTTTGGTACTAAAGTTGTCTTTCAGGGAAAATTAGGGTTTATTTTATCATCTTGGATTGGCTGAAGTGCTTAGTAACCCATGAAAATTAAATGAAATAATTTAAATACCATTAGAAGCATATGGATGGAAGCTTGATAATTTTAAGGTCATGTTTGGGGTAAAATTGGTAAAAGAAAAGGATTCAGGGTTTAACTGATAATAGAGTAATATATTAAGGGCTAAATTGAGGCTTCTATTTTAAATTTCCAAACGCCGGAGTTCTAGAGGGTTCTTTTCTTTTCTTTTTTGTTACATTTTCTGTTTGTTTTTTTCCCTTCCTGTCTTCGATTGAGAAAATAAAAACGTTCACGTTGTCTCACAAATAAAAGGAATTTTCATGATGCCTTATTAAATGTTGACCTTACAATTCAAATTAACGGCTAGTATTTTGTTAAGTAGTTTTTTAGTTAAATTAAATATTATAACTAAATAAATAACAAATAAAATATTTAGATTGGGATTTATCATTCTCTCTCAATTTTCCTCTAATAACAATTTGTAACATTGACGTCCCTATATTTATATTTCTTCCTATAAATATACGTTGTCTATATTTTATATACACCACTGCAAAGCTACTCTAGAATATTTTGTTAGTTTTCTCTCTGGCTAGCTACGTGATTGATTATTTTTTTTAGATTAATGAGAGTGTCCGGGTCAATTTATATTTATCATAATTAATTTTATATATCCTAAAATTACTATTTAGTTGCACCTAGATGGTTACATGCTGATTATTCACTCAAGTGACAAAATGTATTCTCCCAGTGTTCTCGGTTTGATTAGCATGGTGATCTTTATCTTGTTTCTCTTGACGAATGGAGCTGTTTCAGTGCTTGATTATGGAGCAGCACGTACTGATTAGTTGTATTCCGAAGCTCAACTCTCCGGAAAAATGAAGCTCAACGCTCTGGAAACCTGCCTCCTTACCAGAGAGTGCAGTGGCGTGGAGATTCTAAGATGGCAGCGATGCTCAAGAAATACATTATATAGAGAAACATATTGTCTTTGTTAATTAGAAAATTGGACACTTGAATTTATTTGTATATATATAATTAACAAACAAGTTAATCGACATGGGGTGATTGAATTTGCATTAACAAATTGATCTAGTAGGAGTACCAACAGAGTATAAAAAAATTAAATGAGGAGATAAATTATTAATAAATAACATATTATATATACATATATTAAAAAACAATTCAAAACATATATATTAATTTATATCAAGTAAAATTAATTTAAAAATACATATTGATTTATCAAAATCAAAACATATTTTAATTCATATATACACACACACACACGAAGAGAAATAGTCAAAGTATGTTGATTAAATTATATTTAATTATTTCTAAATATTTAATTGAGGAATAATATCTAGTATATATATAAAAGAATAATAATTGGAAAATATATTTTCTACTTTGTATTTTACTTACAAAAAATTATATGAAAATATTAAATTTTAATAAATTATTATTAATATAAAAGATGGCAAGAATAGTGGTTTTGTATGAATATTAATTTATTTTTTATCATAATAAAATACTTAATTAATTAAATTAATAAATTTAAATATATATTTTTAACATATTCATATAAAAACTCCTAAATTATCCTAAACTCTAATATTTTTAATAACTAATTATAAAAAAATTAAAATTAAAATTAGATAATAAATTAAAATAAAATTACCTAAAACATGAACCAAAAGACAAGAAAAATTAATTGATGAGTAAAGTAAAAAGCAGGGAATGGCAGGTGAACAATGTTAGACATGGGAAGATAAAGAAAAAAAAGAGGAAAATTAGGGCAATAATGTGTGTATATATATATTAATATATGAGTTTAATATATTAATATAAAAATAAAATTAAGGGGACAATTGCTCCTTTTGATCCGCTGTGGCTCCGCCACTGAGTAGGAGGATACTATGACGCAGGAGATAATGTAAAGTTTGGATTTCCAATGGCATTTACTGTGACAATGCTTGCATGGAGCACCATCGAATTCCAATCCCAACTAGAGGCCACAAATGAACTCTCAAATGCCTTGGACGCCATCAAATGTAGCACAGATTACTTCATCAAAGCTCACCTTCAGCTAGACTCCTTTATGGTGAAGTAGGTAATTGTGATTCTGATAATTATTGTTGGGAGAGACCGGAGGACATGACCACTCCGAGGACTAATTTAAAGATTGATGATCAACACCCTGGTGCTGATCTTGCAGCTGAGACTGCTGCTGCCTTGGCTGCCGCATGTCTAACCCTACATATGCAACTAAATTAATAAATCGTGCAAAACAGGTACGATATTAGCTACAATGAATTAATTATTCATGTCATAATTATATCTCTTATTAACAATCACGTTAATTTATAACAAATGGTTGCAGCTCTTTGAGTTTACTCGTAATCACGCTGGTCAATACCAAAACAGCATCCCTGTGGCTGGAAAATTCTACTCCAGCAGTGGATATGAGGTAATTACAAATATAATGATGAACAAAAGAATTAATATTATATATAAATGGAAATTTCGGTACAGGCTGATTACATATTAGGATCAAATCCAAATAATATGAGATATATTGTTGGATTCGGATCAAACTACACCAGCAGCTACTCCTACAGTTCCGGATCAAATCCAAATAATATGAGATATATGGTTGGATTCGGATCAAACTACACCATCAGCAGCAGCAACACCAGCTCGGAAACAAGAAGACCACTCGCAAATTTTAACATGAGAAACAAAGGTTAAAGGCAAGCAAAATGCGGGGCCGGGAACATACCACCGCATTCAAATAATCTAAAAATTAAAAATAAATAATTTGAAAAAAATAAATAATTTTTTTTTTAATTAAAATGGTTTGAACTATCTAGCTGTTTGAAGAAATTGAGAATTGTGAGCCTTAAAAAAGTGGATCTCTCTCCATGGGCTTGATCACTGACAAGGAGTCCGCGTGAAAACGGTAGGTAGGTCCCGCTTGAAGGAGGTGCCTCGATATCTGCGCTTCATCTCCAAGAGTGTGAAAGGGAAGGGAAACGGAGGGAAAATAGAAAAACAAGTGTCCAAAAAGGCACAACAACGTCTACTGCCTCGGGACCACCATTCCCATATCTCCTTAATCTCTGCAACCCTTTTATTCCCTTTGTAAACAATAAACAAACACTTTTCTTTCCCGGAAAATAAAAACCATTTCCCTTTCCTTTACAATGTTTGGGAAATAAGTGAGACCCTTTTCTACAGTTTTATTTCCCTTTTCCCTTCTCATTCTCTCTACCATTGATGATGGTGGCGAAGAAGCATTATTGTTGCTGTGAATGGAAGTGGATTGTACTTTGCCAGCTATTCCTAGCCACTGTTGTTTGCTCCAGTCACCATGGTAATAATCGTTTACTTTTCTTTAATTTTCTTGACTTCTCTGAGAATGCGATTCTACTGCAGCCTCATGAGTTTTTGTTTCCTCATATATTGATCAAGTAGTTCTGTGCAGTTTACTGTAGTTGTTCTTGACTGATAATTTGCTATGCAAGGTCTTACCACTCTTTGGTGATAATGCAAGTGTTAAAATTAAAAGGACAGGAATCCGAGCTTCAACATTAAAAATTTTGGCTTTCCTAAAAATGAAGTTTTAGGTAGCATCAGTAGCTCTATTCATTACTAGAAACTCAATACTAGAGCATCAATACTAAAAAAATTGCATTTTTATCCCAAATAATTCAAAAGAACTACCTGGATCCCAGAACTAGGGATGATTGTGCTTGTAAAGGAAAAAAAATGCAAACATCATCTACGCGTTTAAATCAAGTTATAAATATATTTCTGGAGGCATCAAGCCATCAAGGATAGCTTCTATCTGGACCTACTGTTTAGCTGCTGTAATGAATGAACGGATGCATGTATCAACAGGCGGAGTAATCTTTTGTCTTTATCTGAAAATTATGTCTTTTGCTGCAAAATTTAAAGCATTAATAGGGAAGGCAAACTTAAGTTGGTCAAGTAACGTGATTTCCATCTTGTAGGCAACAAAGTTCATAGCTTCTCTGTTATATGATTTGACTATCTACATTAGGAATCTTAAAGAATTGGGAGTCACAAATTAATTTTTTTTCTAGAGGACAGATTTAGCACCAGAAATACAATTTTCTAACATGCAATTCACGCACACACATGTAAAGGGACTTGGATGTCAGAAGAAAATTTAGGATACAGGATTTTTTGAGCACCTGAGTTAAACTTGGGCCAGAACCATTTTATGGTGAATTTTCGTTTGCATGTTTTGTTACGAAGCCCAATTCAAAAGGATTTTTAAGCATCTCAAGATAAGTTGGAACTTCTGCTTTAGTCATTGATAATTATGACATTTTGAATACTAATAAATGCTGGTTACTGTAATTGCACATCAACAAGCTCATTTTTTTTAACGGTGCATTGTTACATGCTGTTGATATCAGGGAACCCTGCGAATGATCTTGTTGATATCATCAATAAGAACCGAACATCCCAGAAACTACCACAGCTGAATGACAATCCTGGTCTTGGCTGCATGGCTCTGCAATATGTTGAATTATGCAAGGGAAACTGCACTAGCAATGGTGTTGTGAATTGCAAGCCACCTGAAGATGACTTTACTGAGATTTTCGGTCCAAATTGTGGCGTAGAGCTGCCCACATTTGGCACCGTTACTGGCCATATTGTAGGTTGTCAACCCAAGTACCTTGAGCCATCACCAGCCTTTTCCCATGTTCTGGTTAAGGACAGTAAAGCTTTATCCATAATAAGAAATAAATCGCATACAGAAGTAGGAGTAGGCATGGTTGGGGCTCATAAAGGTTCCTTCTTTTGGTGTATTTTATTTAGTGATGGCCAGACAAATTCCACTTTTGTTCTTGAAGATAACGGCAAAGGGATCAAGCAAAAGAATGGGTGCTTTAGTGGGAGCACTTTTCCATGCAGCAGTGGACAGAGGATCCCTGTGTTTCTTAACAATGTTTTGGCCCTAGTTCTTCTACATATTAGTCTGCTACAACACTGGTATCCAACTTGGTTTGTAATGATGTGAATTATTTTGTGAGATAAAATGTGCTCGGATATTTTGTTATATAGCTGGGAGGACATTATTTTCGTTGTTGAAGATCCTAGTGAGAGTTGTAACTTTTTTCCACATTTATCACTTTCTTGCAGTTTATCAGTTCATGTGTTTCAAAGCTGCGACTGTGACTCTTTTGCGTATTAATGCTCCTAGTGTACTAGAACGAACACTGGCATTGGTTTGAAAGCTATTTACCATGGCTATTCCATGGTGCTTTTCCTTGCAAAGGAGATGGAGGACTGGAAACCATATCTTGTTCTTTGTAAAGGGAATAAAAACTAGAGCGGTTAGTGCCCCTATCTATCTCGCCGGAATGAGAAATTCATGAAACTTAGTGGTAATAATTAAAACGTTTATAGTTCCTAAACCATAGAGGGTTTCATCTTCAAGCACCGTGCATACCTCAAATAGAAACCTAGATAAAAATTCATGAAACTTAGTGGTAATAATTAAGACGTTTATAGTTCCTAAACCATAGAGCGTTTCATCTTCAAGCACCGTACATACCTCAAATAGAAACCTAGCTAGAACTATGTTGGTTGATGCAAAAAATACAACCAAATTTAACAACATAAAGGAAGATTACAGTCCTGGAATATTGATTATAGAAACCCTAGTAATGAAGAAAACAACAGTCCTAGCTAGCTTTTCCATGTTGAGCAGGAAACGGTACCATATAATAGAACAGTTGATAATACCAATCATCGTCAAAAAGTTACAATCCTGAAACTGTAAAAGTTAAGAATCCAAGAAAAGAAAGACAAAGCAACCTAATCATGAAAATTCAAAACATATAGCACTAAAAACAACGATAACACTAGTAAATATTCTCAAATTAATTACAAAGATACTTAGTATCTGTGTCTTGATGGAGAAAGAAAGAATTTACAAGTAACGAAGACCAGGAAACAGGGTGTCAAGCTTTGTCCGCACATCCTTGTCTCTCTTGTGGGGCTTTCTCTTAGGTTTTACTCCAGTCAATTGAAGAAAATCAAGTTCAATCTCCTCTTTCTTTAGCGAAATCGAAAAACTTCGTTTCTTGATCTCCTTCTTGTTACTCACTCTCCTTTTTTTGCTTACACTATGAACAAAAATATGATCATGATCACGAGGCTCATCATTGCTATTTCCTTTCAACAACGATCCTTCAACATCGTCAGTTGCATTCCCAGTTGGCCTTTTATTATTAATGTGCAAACGAACTGATAGCTTAGGTTCTCTGATTTCAGGCTGTTGGTGAGGCACGGTTTGCTGGGACGACATTGCAGAAGAGTTGAGCACTGACAAATTAGGAGGCTTCATAGTTTTTCAAGTAATGTTTTTGGTGTATTTTTACAACCAGGGAGCGGAGCTACAGCCTACAATCTATGTGGTCAGCACTGCGGTATACTGCATTTATAGAGATTTTAGGGTTTAGGATGTCAGCTGGATGGATAGATTCTTTTTTCAATTGCAATATTTCACACCCATAGATAAGGTTTAACAACTCATAAATTATTAAACAAGAATGTCAGTGCTTAATCCAATCCTGAGTGGGATTTAATTGAGATTATCAACTTGAATTAGTATTGATTAATTTAAAACGATATTATTTTAAAATTTAAAAATAAAAATAAAATAAGTCTTATATATAAATATATGTTGTCTCTTTTATTTTATTATAATCTAGCTGATATTGTATTTTGATAACATAGTTTAAATAACTATTGTTTAGTTTTTAATTTTTGTAATTTCAGAAGTTCTAGACATCTAGTAACACTGGCTCTATTAGTTTTTCTTTTTCTTTTTTATTTAATTTCTCCTATTAATATGACATGACTTTTTCTTCTTTTAAATTTGAAGAGGTGAGATATTTCTGTCTATTCCTGTATTCCAGCGCAATACCAAGCGAAGGTTTTCTTTTCTACCGCCTCCATATGTAAACAATGTGTTGGTAAAGAATCTTAAATATGTGATTTCAAATCATATTTATTCAAAGAGACCGCCCGGTTTACCTAATGATCTACCAGTCAGAGTTTAGTTCTGGTTAGGTTATATTTTAACTAAATTGAAGGTTGATATTGTTTGGTTTAGTCAAAAAGAGCAAACTTTTGGTCGATAATTTTATATTATTATGTAAAATATAAGTTATTAGATTAGTTTTCAAGATATAATTTTAATATCTTTGTATTACTCCTTAACAAGATTTTAAAATATTATTTTATATTACTTTTTACCATATATTTTTTAAGTTAAAGTTTTTTAAAATTGAAAGCTAAATATGTACAGGTACATATTATATTGTATTTAATTTGATGAAATTTGAATATATAATTACTTGGTTAATAAAATTTTGATATCATGTTAAATATTTATCTTTATTTAATAATTTAAGCTGTAAAATAAATATTTAAAATATAATTTATATTATTTTTTAATATATATACCTTAAATAAAAATCATTTGAGCTTGAGATATGTATATGCAGAAACTCATATCACTATATGCCTAATGTTTTATTAATTAAAATAGAACAAAGAGATTTGAAGTTGTAACCATCTGATTAATAAAATTTTATAATTATATTAAGAAATTATGTTAGTCTAAAAAATTAAATTTTTAAATGAAATATTTCTTTAATCTTAGATTTGATCAAATTTAAATGATCCTTAACTGATTAAATTTTAATAATTTATTTAACTTAAAATAAAATAATTTTTTTTAAAAATGGATCAGATTTAAACCCGAGATTTAGATATTAACCGGGTACGATAAACATGATTCAAATCAAGGTGAGAAAAAATATCCTAGCAGAAGATTCTGCGAAACTTGTTGAGTTGAAGAAATAAGTTTTGCAGTTAAATTGTGATAGCGCACAGAAAAGTTCTGAAGTCGAAGGTATGCATCAGAAAATTAAATTCTCGACGGCATTATTCCAAAACAAGGGCCGGAAAAAAGTCTTGGATTTGAAAAGAGTTGCTAAAACACATAGGAAGGACTCACAATACGACTCAACCACTGGAAAATGTTGCTGGATCCTTTGCAGATGAAGATTTTGCATGCACATGAAATTATGCCTGAAGTAAACATATACTGCCAAGTGCTTTTAGGAGAGCAAAAAAAGAAACCAGATTTATACATATAGAAAATAACTGCTACCCTGATGTATTATTATATTCTGGTTCTAACTTCAGGGCGTTCATTGAATTCATAGGTTTACTCCAATGGTGGAGCCATTACTTGCAGGAGGAAACCCAAAACATTCTAGGAAGTATGTAAGAATCAAGTCCTGTCCTCAGTATCTGCTATAGTACTCTTCTACTTTGGGTCATTTTTTTCCCGTCTTTGATAATCTTGGCCAACGCTGATTCGCAAAGCTTATCCAGAATCGGGCATATGTAATAAGAAAAAACAAAAAAAAGTCGTCTGCAATGCTAGGAAAAAGAAGAAAAAACCCTGGTGAAAATGAACAACAGGAGTAGTGCCAACATGATAGATACTATTTATGCTTCGATCTATAATCTCTGGAAGTAATGATTTGCAACTTAAGACCAGGAAACGTGCTATCAAGCGCTCTCTGCACTTCCTTGTCTCTCTTCCGGGGTTTTCTCTTAGGTTTCACTCCACTTAATTGAAGAAAATCAAGTTCAATCTCCGCTTTCGTTAGCGAAATCGAAAAACCTTGTTTCTTGATCTTCATGTCCTTATTTCCACGACTACTCGTCACCGATTTACCAACAACCTCCTGCTTCTCCTGCTGCTGCTGCAGGACTGTTGACGATCCAACGACATTATCCGATGGAGTCGTGGCACTGCTGGCTGCTTCGGATTTCTTAACGTCGGACTTGGTAACGACGCTATTAGTTCTTAAACGAACTATAATTTTGCTTTCACCGTGAGAAGAGGATTTCTGGATGGGAGGATGATCAGGGGATTGCTTGGGGAACCTTGGTACTGGCTTTCTAACTGGTTTCATGGCTTTACCTTAATTATTGATGGAATTGAGAAAGACTTCTTGAATTTTTAGACCTCCGACTATCCCATACATATTAACATATATAGAGAGAGGGGGGTGGGGCTTTATCCGTTTGTGACATGGTTTGCCAATCCAGGTAGAATTCGGATTAGAATTCCGATTTTTAATTGAAAGTGACAAAGAAGTTCAGAATAAACTTTTTTCCGGCATCTGTAGCTGTCGTGATGTTTATTTTAAAAAGAAGAAAGAAAAAAATGTGAATAGTAATTGTTTTTTAAATAATTTTTATATTAAAATAGATGTGAATGATATTTTTTATTTTTTAAAAATAATTTTTAATATTGATATATTAAACTTATTTAAAATACTAAAAAAATATTAATTTAAATCTAAAAAAAATAAAAAAATAAACTTTTTTAAAAATACTTTTAAAACACAATACTTTTATACATAAAAATTCCACATCACTAATTTAGCTACAATTCTAAGCTTTGGCCCATCATCAATTTTGAGCAAAACACAAGCATGGTCATGGAAGACAGACAGTTTGTTTAAAAGGGTGTTTGAGATTTGGATTGAAGGTAGTTTTAACAAAATTATTTTAATTTATTAATATTAAAAATAAATTTCAAAAATTAATAAAAAATATATAAAAAGAATTTTCTCAATCTCTACCATAGTTTCAAAAATCCCTGCCACAATTCCAAACCAGCGCAAAAAAAAAATCACAGTCCCTGTCTTCATCATTAGAGGCAGGAAGCAAAACAAAAAAGAAATCAAATACAGGGGCTAAAATGTTTAAAAAGAAAGTGAAAACGTCAAAAATGACATCTGGAGTTGAAAGGAATTGCGTTCATATACAAATACTTTCAAACAAAGACAGACCCTTGAGCTTAGAAGGCACACAATATGATCAATACGGCAGGCGCTTCAGATGGATGTCCATCTCCATGTTTTAATCTTCCAGCCACTGATTACAGCATCCAGCTTTCCAATAAATACAACGGTAAACAACCCATCAACAAGGGCACAAGTCTGGGTAGCACTGTCCCCGTCTTGGTAGTCTGCTGCGGAAGGCACAAAGCAGCAGCTCAGGCCCCATCACTTGTATGGCAAGAACCTGGGCTGCACCCCTGAGAGACATCAACAGGCTTTAGAATACTAAAAGCAACTATTCAATGCATTCACTGTTATGAACTGGACCTAAGACTCTGTTCGCCTCTCTTTCCACAGCCAGTCTGCTGCATTACATCTTCTGTAGATAACATGTAAAGAATTCTGAACAATTCTAACAGGACCTCCGACAACTGAAACATTTTACATGTAGCGAGCTTGTGCCTGAAAAGACAACACCACATGCACGATCCAATAACAAAAAGCAGAGCCAGACTTGTATAACAGTTTATAGGCTCGCAGTACAATGAATTTTTAAAAATCAAGCCTTCGAAATGCAGGAAAAGAAAACTTGTTGGAGGAATAAACTAGAGTTTATAATCAATAAGACAGTGATAATTACCACTCTTCCTCCACACAAACTCCTCACGTTGATCTCAGAAGCAATCCAATCAGCATTCAGTTAGATCCAACTGTGAGCAAAACAGTACGTATCAAGAGATAACAAACACATAAATTGCTTATCTCAAACAATGGTTCCAAAATATTATGGCCGCAGGAGTAGGATCTCTTCCTTTTCAGTTCTGCATATGACTGAGGAGCTTATCCAGGGTCTCAATTGGATTTATATGAATGGATCGGCCCTCACAGCAGCCAAACACTAATTATGGAAATAAAGTGCATGCAATATGGAGTGTATTCGCTCAAACAGTTTCAAGTACAAATGGAATCAAATTTATTGTTTTACAGCAGTCATTAATTCGAAGGTTTGAATCAAGAAAACTAGGAGAAAAACTAAAACAATTTTCTACAAACATCCCAATCCATTGAACCACTCATTTATATGTTGAGAAAATAGGACATAACCTTGAGGACATTGATTATCAAACACAAGATTGATATTTAGGATAACTGCGGCTGAAACAATCATACAAATCAATATAGCATATAATTCAGGGCATTCATCAAATTTATTATTTTATGCATGTGATGTAAACATAAGAGCACCCAGCCCAAAGAGTTGAAAGAAGTGTCCAAGACTCGCATCTTCCTATCCTCATTCTCCAATAACATAGTACTTAGATGCAGTAAGTTTTCTCATCATTAATAATCTTGTCCAAAGCTAATTGGCAAAGCATACTGACACTAATGTGCAAGTATCAAGTGATAAAATTCTGAAAATGATAAGATAGGGGCTTGAGTACTTTTTATGAATGCTGTTCAGATCCTAGGCCACTTCTAGGACTTCAGTTCAACCAGATTAAATTTCAAAGATTGGATTGCAGTATCAAATTTCTTCCATATAAAACATTGAAATGGCCACATTCTTCAATCTTGCAATCTTACTAAAAACAACCATGGCAGCCATAGCTCATATAACTTTCGCAAAGAAAAACGGTTAAAAAAAAGTTGCTTAGCTAATCAACCAATAACATTTCTTTCATCACATCAATCAAGGTCCTGTAAGTTTGACGTATTTCAAACTGAAACAAATCAAAATACCAGGTACATAAATTGATTATAACTTCACCAGGCAAACAAATCAAGTTTCCATTGGTACTTATTGCTTCCAGATATTCCTGCAACATCCTAGAATCATAATCAGGGTTCTAATCCCAGATATTCCATCCCAGTTATGCAACAGCATGCAATCCAAAGTAGCCAAGTTACTATACATATACTGATATGCATGGTGAGACATGGCCCAAGGAACAAAGGGAAAGAATAAGGAAAGATTTTATTTAAAGATTCAACCAGGTATATTTCTCTCTAGGTATATTTCTCTTCATGGAATAAATTAAGTTAATAAAATACTGATTAATTCATTCATTAAAGTTTAATAAGTATGTAACATTCAAAGAAAAAAAATGCAAGCTAGTCTGGGAATTTGTTTTCTAAGTGGCGTCGCTCAAAAACCTTTAAATAAACAACTAATACGCGCTTTAAAGCATACTAACATAATATGAAATGTGAACCAAGTCTGGTCAAAAATGCTAAACTTCATGCTAAACTAAGTGACGTACACTACCCAGCATACGTACATGAATTGAAACATTCCGCATTCTAGGTAACTAAGCTCTTGATCATTGGAGTTATTTATGATAGCTACCAACTTGTTAGCTTGATAAATGCAACTCCATGATGACATGATAATTTCTGTATGATCTTACAATCTGGTAAAAAATACAGTAACTTAATCCATGTATGAAACAACTCATCTCATAAATCTAGCAAATCATATGATTTCTCTTCTTAGAACACATGTTTCTTATTAATCGCAACATTATGAATCGATCATGCCGACTTCTAATCATGACACACATGCATGGCCCGTGCAGTCCACAAATAACGACAACGACGTGCATGGCTCACTCTTCAGAAAAGGAAAGGCAAGCATGAGAAAATTGCTCAGTTCCTCAAAGAATCAGACTTTCCTTTAATCAATTAAAAGCCGTTAAAATAAATGTGTTTTTCTCTGATAACGGCATATTTATAATGGAAAGAGATGCAGAAATGAGACGTGTAAGTCAATCACACGCCATATACCAACTATTTAGGTTTTGGGTTCCAGACATAATTCATGTTGTTGGAATAACAAGTAACAAGTTCTCAAAAACCAGCATGAAACAGAGAGTTGGGAAAAGCATCTTGATTTCAAACTAACTGAAAACATAAACATCAAAGTTATTCATATCTTCTACTCATTGGAGAGACTTTTCTTATGTACATCTGTAGCTACCCATAACATAAACTATAACACTAACCCTTCCAACATTCCCAAAGACTCCTCGGTGAGTAGAAAAAGGCACAAAAACAGGATACATTTGTTACCCTTTCATCTTCACGGGATCATGTGTTTGTTACATTGATTTCAGCATATAAAAAAGGTCTGACAGTCATCACCTCCAACTTCTCAGTCGATTCTCTAACCCTGCAGAGCAGGAGAACTACATTCTCAACTGTATAAATCAAAGCATAAAACAAATTAGCTAAAAATTTATTTAAAAAAATAAATGACATGGTCATTATATATATATAGCATGTCTTCTTCATCATTATTCTCCTCATCTTCTACTTTTACTAAGAAGTAACTAAACCCTATATTGAAATATTTTACTTAAAACCACAATAGCAAGCCACCAATTCCTCTTCCTGTTTCATTGATTCACTGAGCCATCAACTAGGAAGTGGAAAAAAAAAGAAGAAGAAGAAGAAAGAAAGAAAGAGAATCCTTAAAACATACAAAAAATCAACACAAAATCAGACCTTCGAAGGAGCTTCATGAACCTTATAGCAATCCGGGGTGATCGAATCCAGCCACATACCAGGAAACAAGCACTGCAAAAACAAAATCAACGGAAAAAAAACACACATAAATTAGTCACCGAATCCATCAATTTACCAACAAAAAAGAAACTTTATAAAACAGAAATAAAGAAAAAGAAAAATAATCGCAACATACATCAAGTTGTTTCTGCACATGCTTTGCTCTCTTCTTAGGCCTTCTCGCCGGCTTTGATCCAGTCAAGGAATAAATATCCTCTTCGATTTCCACTTTCGTAAGAGGAATCGAAAACCTCACCTTCTTCTCCTTTTCCTTTTCCTTCCCCTTACCCCTCTCCTTCTTCTTGTTATTATTATTATTGTCATTGTCATTATCATAATTATTAGCGTCATTACCACTCCGGTTGGACCGAGTCAATTCAGTCCGGTTACCACCCGGCACTTGAGGTTTGATCTCCGGCACCGCACCCCCGCAAATCTTCAAAGCACCTCCATTCCCATTCAAACCCTTGTTATTATTATTATTGTTACTATCATTATTAAGATTATTAACAGCTCTCCTCGGCCTCAGATTCCACGTCTTCGGCATCAGGTCCTCCACATCCTCCACTACAGCAGCAGAGCCCTGATCCACTGCACCCGCAGCAACATCACCAACCACGCACTTGCTACTTCCGCTGCTGCTTCCGCTTCCGCTGCTGTTTTTGTTAGTCCTCAAGCGAATAAAGATCTTCGATTTCCTCTCCGAATTCTCAACATCACCAGATTTTTTCTTCAATAGTTTATCAATCTTGACCCCGCCGTCTCCCTCCGAATCCGCCGCATAAGCAGCATCGCGGTGAGGAGATTTGTGAGTGCGAAAGCGGTGGTGGTGGTTGGTAACGTTATTGGAATGGTTCATTGACCATTTTAGGTCTTGCAAAGGGAAGTTATGGAGTGGCTGGTGTGGTTTCACAGTACTAGAAGGAGTAGAAGAAGCCATGATAGTGTTGTTGTTTGTGTTTGGCTCAGTTTCCGGTACAGTGCGAAACACCATTGAAGAGAAAGAGTCCGATTCTTTCTCTGCTTTCGAGAAGCAAAACGACAGCTTATTAGGGATTCTGATGGAGAAGGGAATCAGAAATTCTAGAGCATAGGCTTGTGTGATAAGAAAAGATGGAGGGAAGAGGAGTAGAGGAAGCAGTTAATATACTACTGCTGCCTGTTGAGGATGCTCTTAAGAGGAGAGGATGGAAACAAGAAGGTTAATTATTGTATTGCCAATTTCGTCCTCGGGATTCAGTGTATTTGCATTTTGCCCTACTGGGATTTGATTACTTGGGTACGGTTTTATCTATCTGTAGCCGTTTTTTTTTAATCTCCGATCATAAGGCAGGTTCCGTGAGCCCCAGTGCAGATTTTGTTTTCTATAATAGATTTTAGAATCTATTAATTGCTAGGGCGTCAATTTTTGTGTAGATTATTTATTTAATATTGTTTCCATATGCGTCACAAAACTTTGGTACAGGATTGCATGTTAACCCTGTAACTCGTTAATTCAAATACATCTAATGTAAAATAAAAAAAATATTTTATTTATTAAAATGATATTATTTTTTAAAAAATTAAATCTTAAATGGACTCAAAAATCAAGTCTTGTTAAAATGATATGTTGGAAAAAATAATATTTATCTTAGAAAAAAACAAATAAAATAGACATTTCAGTTTGTTTTTGTGTTTAGAAATGTATTTTAAAATTTTTATTTGATTTGAAAATATATTAAATTGATATTTTTTTTTATGTTTTTATGATAATTTTGATGTGTTGATGTAAAAAAAAATATTTTAATATTTTTTAAAAAAAGTTATAAAAAATATCTTATACTATAATACCAAATATATATCATGCAAATTTAGTATTGAGGTGCAAAAAGCTTAGAAAGAAGGAGGAGGAGGAGGAGATTTTGTTACGGATTAAAGTGGCTTGTTATTTTGTTTGTCCTGGCATTGCAGGAACTTAAATCACTTTCCCTTTGCATGTTCATAAAATAAGGCTATTGTTAGTATAAGCTATTATGGAGAATCTAACGAGTCATGCGTGGAACATCTGTGTTGTGTCCTCTGTTGTTTCTTACTGGATCTGGTACTTAAATCTCGAGCATATTAATCTCCCAACTGCATCCAAAAGGTTGCCACGACTTTAGACACCGAGGAAAAGGCTGTTGACTGTGGGTGCATTGCAGGATGCCACGATGAGAGGCTCAAATCAAGGAAAAACATACTCTTGTTTCGAAGGATCACAGTTCAACATCGACTTATCCGAACCAGCCTAAATCAATATGTCTGTGTTTTTTACTATTGCCTTATTTAATAGTCAAAATGATTGGTAATCTTCCATATTTATCCTTTCTTAGTAGGTAATGATAGATTTATATTTATAAGAGGTAATGGATTTAATATGGATATTGTCAAAGCCGATTCAAGTTTAATAATATATATATATATATACACACACACTACTGTTTTATTTTATGTTGAACACTAAATAACACCCGGGCAAAAGATATTGATATAAATACCCTGAACTTGAGAGATAAAATATAAATATTTAAATATTTAAAAACTTGATTTGTAATATTCATTAACACGCCTACTTTTAATTGTGAGATTATAGTTCAAGTTTATCCTACAAAAATGTACAAGAATCATTCTCTTTTATGGTATCAAAATGGTATGTGAATCTTGTTATAATATACACTAAAACATTTAGAAAGTTTATTGTAGCACTTTTTTTTTAATTGCTTTTTTCTATGCCCAAATTAAATTATAATTTGTTGAAATTCGATAAGCTCATGGCAAGTTGAGAAAACAGGGGATCAAGAAATACAAAGAAATGTCGATACCAATCTAAGTTTTGTACCCAGACACGTTCATCACGCCATGCAGATAGTGTCAAATACTGTAAAGAGTAGAAATACACATACAACCTTTGCATTTATGTGGTCTGTTGTTCACTCGTTGACCAGTCCTATCTGTCGATACCGAGCGACTTCCATTTGGAAATGGAAACCACATGCTAATTTATTTCTTTTCCCCTTTTCTTTGATTTTTTTAATTGATAAAATATTTTCTAATTAGTTTGTGATTTTTATACATATACTCAAAAATCAAAGAAACCACGTTCGTTTGGCTAAATTTAGTTAGATCACCCCCGTTTAAATTAAATTAATAACTCTAATATCTTATCAAAAATAAAATAAAAAATTATAAAACACTACCAACAAAATAAAAATAAAAGTAACCAGGTATGACATGGTAAAAAATTTAATTAACTTGTAATTTAATTAAAAATTTATTGATTTTTTATCAAAATAATATTAACATAAATCAATTGTATTAGAATACAAAGTCAACTCCCATCCATCTACGGTCTGGAGGGTTGACTTTTTTCAACCGTAAAACCCAAAAGTTTTAAATGCTAATGCATCAAACAAAGCATGTCAAAATGACTAACCCACTTGCTATGACGTCGTCAATGCAATACCTATCTCTGTTTTAAAAAATTATGAAGGTGAGTCGGCATCACAAACTCCTAGCTTTTTATTATAAAGTTCTAACTAGGAAAGCTGACGGGCCCACGAACTCGAGGAGTTGATGGGCTCAATATAAGGCCCAGATAAGAGGCCCTAAAATGCACTCGAGTAGTTTTCATTTTTTTGAGGCTCATACTGAATCTCTTTATTTTCTGGACCGTCGATGAATTATTCTTTGAATTTATTTTGGAAAACAAAATCAAATCCGAAATCGAATAAAAGTAATAATAATAATTATCATTATTATTGGGCGCCTAGGTGCAGATTGGATCGTAATTTCTTTTTCAATTCTTATATAGAGCTACAGTATATTAGTAACAAAATAGTTTATCGGGAGCCTACGTGCAGATTGGATCATATTTTTTTTCAAACAAGAAAAAAATATTAGGGAATATTTTGTATTTTTTTTAAATCCAATTTAAAAAATAAACTTTACACATTCTTACTCGATTCTTTATATAACATTAATTTAAAATTAAATTACATAAAAAAATATTTTAATATATTCTATTCAATTTAAAAAATTCAAAACAATTCAAATAATTAACAAAAAATATAGTTTGTTTTTTTCTAAACAAATATTTATTTTAATATTAAAATAATAATATATTATATCAAATTTTAAAGCTTAACTAGTTAAATCTATCACTCATATTATGAATTCCATTAGGTTTAATAACTTTAATTTTTTTAAAAAAAACTATTTTTTACTTGATAATATATAATAATAAAATTACTAATAAACAATCAGAATGTTTATTTTAAACTATAATAATTTTATAGAAATAAATATAAACAAATTACAAAAATTAATTCAAAATAAATAAAATTAAAAATAATTTAAAAAAACTAGAAGATTTTTTTAAAAATAAAACCCAGCTCAATAAATTAACTTTAAACCCTTTCAATTCAACTATTTGTCTCACTTAAACTTAAAAATTAACTCACATAAAAAGTTAATTTAACATAATCCAATTAACTTAATAAATATAAAAATAACTAAAACTATTAGTAAAATGCATGTTTTTTTTTAAAAATAAATTTAAAATAATATTTTTTATAATATTAAGATGATATTTTTAATCAACTCAAACTTTATAATTCAACCTATCAAACTCAGGATCTAGATTATGAAGTTCATTAGGTTTAAAAACTATTTTTTAACTTATTTTTCACTTAATCGTATAATAAAAAAATATATGTTGGTAAAATTAAAAATTGATCAAATATCAAAATAATTGTTTGAGATTACAATAATCTCATATAAAATAAAATTGAAATAAAATATAAAAACCAATTCAAAATCGATAAAATATAAAGAATAAAAATGAAAACAAAAAATCTAAAAAATAACTTAATAAAATAGACATTTGTAAAATTTAACCACCAAAAAAATATAGAAATATTTATTCGTGACTATAATAATTTCAAAGAAAAATAAATAAATAAATTATGAAATTCATAAAATATTTTTCAAATTTTGAAAAAAAGAAGAAGAAACAATGGGGGTAGCTCCTTCACTGTTAAAACACACAGAGTGAGGGTGCTGGAGTTTCACAAAGAAAAAAAATTGAAAGACTGAGTTAAAAAAAGAAGGAAAAAGAAAATATGAACGGTGAAGGGATTCATTTCCTTTTTAGTAGAGTAGATAATTACTTCCCTAAATATCTTAGAGCTTGCCATTAGAAACAAAAACTGCGTGAGAATAAACATCACCATACATCAGTTTCTTATCATAGACAAGCAGTGTCTTTGTAATGTTTTGGAAGAAAGAATTGTGGTATAGTGACTGCTACTTCCAACATCAGAGTTCAGCAGCCTGGCCATCAGCTTTCTCCAGCTTCCATGTCCACTTTATTTGGGAGAGGAGAAAGGGGAGGTGCAAGTTTCATGAGAAGTGAGATTGTCCACGAGTCGTCCACATCCCTGGGACTTCAATGCACCCTCCATATGCTGACAGGGATGAAAATATGCAACAGCAATGGTCATCTGTCGACCAATCAGCGATTACAAGCAAACATCTAACAAATAGAAAAAAGGAAGCAATATATGCCCAGACAATAAGATAGAAGCAAGCAAGCAAACATCTAAGAGTTATACCAAGAAAAAATGTGGAATGCCCGTGAACAAACCTAGCCCTCCCACCTCAATTCTCCCAGTCTTCAAAACTGGATTGAAGGTTGAAATTGCCAAGGATTTCTTTCCCCAATTCGACAAGGTTTTCAAAAATTTTATCCGTATGTCCATATGCAAAGATCAATGCAACAGTTTGCAACAAAGCATGCCCAGACAATAAGTTGGAGGTTACTTGAAAAAAAATCACTTCATCTAAACACTATGAGAATAATTTTTTTCAGCGCAATTTTCCATGGGATGTTCAAATGTCTGAGAGTCATGAATTTTTATGATTAACTGCCAATACATGTATAACAAAGTCAGACCAACGTATCTCTTTTGTATAGCAATACATGCATATTAATATGCAGGAGAAGTAAACGCACGCACAAGAACTATGTTTACAAAATCTTTTCTTTGAAGAAATTTAAAACCTCGTATCTGGAGACAATAGTACTATTATTGATTGTAGAATTGCCAAATATAATGAATACTTTCTAGATGTTAAAAAAAGATAACTTACTTAACATGGAACAAACCCCGGTTGTTTCCAAATGTTGCGCGAAACTTGTTGGAATTTTCTCAAGGCCGCACCCAGGAAGATCAAATCAACGCTGCTGAATTCAATGCTACATGACGGCTAGAACCAGAGACTGAGGAAAAAGACAGATGCAGGTGTCCCCGGGCAAGTCAGCAAGATATCAACGAACATGACACATCCATCTAATACATGAATGAAAAAATTCAAAACACTGTTCACAGTAATTGTCAGAAGTATCTACCTGCCAAGAAGATTATCACACTGACTCACCATATTTTACTGTTCTCCATCTTTCAGTGGGCTTTTGAATGAGAAAAATCAACCCAAAGTTTTGGAGCATCTGGGTGAATTACATGTAAGCGAGCTACAAAACTCTTGTCACTGGTTGCAACAATGCTTGCAATGGAGTACTCCTGCTTACAGAAACCCCTTTCTGTGAGCCACATATGAAATCTATGTCTTGGTTTAATCCGATTCTCCAGG
This sequence comes from Populus euphratica, assembly GCF_000495115.2. NCBI lineage: Eukaryota > Viridiplantae > Streptophyta > Magnoliopsida > Malpighiales > Salicaceae > Populus > Populus euphratica. The sequence goes on from NW_011499846.1 coordinate 2,157,410, forward strand.
TTAAAACACAAAAATGAAGGGAAAATATCAAGGTACTGCAAGGAGGATTTCATGTCCTCGCAAAGGTAGTTTAATTTCTGCTGCAGTATCTCAGGCTTTTGGCTAAGGATCTTTGGCATCATTCTAATCATCGAGCAAAGCTTCGAGAATACAATCCCATAACGAAGAAGGCAACCAACTCGTTCTTGTAATTCACCACTAGTACCATGCAAGTCAGTTAATACCTTAATAGTTAAAGCATTCTCTCCAAACCCGATTGCATGCAAGAACTCCAACTTATTCATTGTATGCATGGGCGTTCTTGTACATTGGATCCTTTCCAAGCCATCTCTATATTTTTCATCCAAATCTTCATCAGGATCACTCATGACATAACTAGCAAGCAATTGATGATTTCCATCCTTAATTTTATTGAAAAACCACTTATGTAACTCCATAGCTCTCATCACATGAGGCAAATTGGCCATTTTATTTCTGCCAAATACATGGCCATAATTTTGAGCAACAGATTTCAATTCTTCAGCACTCAACCCAAAATGCTTCAACAACCCCTCAACTGAAATTACCTGCCCATCCAACTGAAAATCCAAAATTCCTGGCTTCTTTAGTAATAACAAACCAACATCCTCCTTTCTAACACCAAATTTACAAAAAAACTCAGCCTTTTGAACCAAAACCTCTAATGGGTAATCAACAAAAATTCTTTTACTCTTCCCCATCAACTCCCCTACTTTCCCTTTCTCACAGCCCAAATCATAAAACACCCGAATTTTCCTACAAACCTCATACCAAGCATCCACATTTCCTTCAACACAACTCTCCAAATCAAAATCCACAAAAACCCTTTTCAGATCATCAAACAAAGCACCAATCTCGCCACTCAATTCACCTCTCAACACAAAAGGAAACGCCAAGGAAATACCAATCACCGACGTAGTGCTAAACCTAAAACCCTTAAGCCCACAAAGCCTGGACTTCACCTCCTCTTCACTCATACTGAAAACACGTTTCTCCTCTTTATACAACATCCCCAACTTATTCCAGGGAAACCCAAAATCACAAAGCACACAAGAAACATTTATAGCACTCCCCTCTTCAGAAATAAAAAACTTGTCATTAGACAAAAACCCACTAACCTCATCGTAATCAATTCCAATACTTTCATAAAAAAACTCTAATTCATTAATGGGATGGTACCTGAGATATTTCTGAAGTGAAGTAGCGAATGTTGGTGAAGTGAAATGAATGTTGGATACTAGATTTGAGAGCGAAACAAGAGAATTCTTGCTTATTTGATCTGCATAAGTGTATGGTAGTGACCTTGTTGAGTGTAGATAATCTGTTAAAGCTTGCTGAGCTAGTTTGATTGCTTGATTCTTGTACTTCCATGGCACACTCGTAAATATTGGACGTTTTGGTAGAGAGCTGCTAAAATGGCGGCAAAATGTTGTATAGATTGGAATTGGTATTGGCATCTTCCACATATTAGGGTTTTTACTCTGATTTTTCAGGGCTTTATGTTTATTCGCTTGAAAGAGTTCGGGTTTAGTTTTTATATAAAGGGTATAATTGTGATTTTAATAGTTTTATGCATCCTTATTATTCAGGATAAACCCCATTTTAGCTCCTACTATATTTCCTTGTTATTAATTAAGTTTCAAATCTCTTAACTCTATCAATTTTAGACAATTAAACAATTTCACCCGTCCACTTTTAGTTTCTTTATTTAAATATCAAATAAAACCCAATCTATCTAAAAACAAATAATATCAAATCATAATAACAACTTTTTATATGCGATAGTGAATATTTAAAAAAAAAAAACTGATTATAATTTAATGTTCTAAAATTAAATTTTAAAATAGATTAGGAGTTATTTTTATGCTTTAAATGGAAATATATACATTGAATGATTTTTTTATTTGTTATTGTCTATTTATTTCACATAAAATATTTTTTGGATTTTTTTGTGTTTATTTCTAAAAATGTTTTATTGCAAAATGTTTTACATAAAAAACTAGTTAATAAAAAATATTTTATAGTCAACATTCAAACTTAATTAATTTAATAAAATAATATTTTTAATTCATAAAATTCTGTAAAATATTAATATTTCAGTTACAATATCATCACATGATTTTAATATTCTTCTCCATCTCACCACCATTATTTCATTTTCTTTTACTGTGGTCATCTCATCACCACCTTCTTCTCCATCTCTATTATTAAAAAATATTCTAAATATAAAATATTTTACACAAAACAAACTAATCACTGTAAAAAGGAAGGAAAGCGTCATCAAATATGGATTATTGGATGGTATTGATAAAATAAAAGGATTTAAAATCTAATTATCAATATAGTAAAATATCAGGGATTACATTTGAAGTTTTTCCTATTATTTAATGATGGCAGCCACAAGTCTTCTGTCTAATTATTCTCTCTCCAAACAAGGAGTGACGCTCTTTGATGGCGCAACCATGGGAATTACAGTTAAATCCCTCGCCGCCAGGCACTGAATTACCTAAGTTAAACGCCCTCCCGGTGACAGCCAAGCGCCGGCGTGAAGATTTTGACGGTGGTGAAACATCCGCCGCAAAACGGCAAGCTAGAGCAGATGTTATATTCAGGATCGTGGTCCCGTCGGGAAAGATCGGAAAAGTAATCGGCAAACAAGGCCATCGTATCCAGAAGATTCGAGAAGATACCAAAGCCACGATCAAAATCGCCGACGCCGTCGCCGTCAGTAATAAAACCCATTCCCCCAATTTTATTGAAAATTAGGGTTTTGTACTTAAATTCAAATGATTGACTATGAAAGTTTTTTATTTTTTGTTTTTCTTTAATGTTGTGTAGAGACATGAAGAGCGCGTGATAATTATAAGCTCGAAGGAGAGTGAGAATGGGGCAACTGACGCGGAGAATGCGTTGCAGCGAATTGCAGAGTTGATTTTGAATGAGGATGATGGCGGCGGCGTGGATATAGGGAAACTAGTCAATGCCGGGCATGTGGCTGCAAATACGATAAGATTATTAATAGCTGGGTCTCAAGCTGGTTCTTTGATAGGAATGTCTGGTCAAAATATAGTGAAATTGAGGAACTCATCAGGTGCAATGATCACTGTTCTTGCGCCGAATCAGTTGCCTCTCTGTGCTTCTGCTTATGAATCTGATCGTGTTGTGCAGGTTGGCTTGTTGTAATGGTTTTGATGAACTTGCTTTTTAAGATTAAGATGGGGTTTTGATGCTTCTTTATTTGATTTAGCTCGTTGTTAGCTGTTTCATGAGTATAAAATAATTCCCTTGCTAGCCTTTTTTTTTACTGAAAATTTGTTTAACTTGGTATAATATTAAGAATTTTAAGGTTGCTTTAGTTGTTTTCATTGTCATCAATTGTGAAATGGATAACTAGCTGAAACCGGATAGAAAGAATAATGGATGACTGAAATTTTTTGTTAAATACAGATATCAGGAGATGTACCTGTAGTGCTAAAAGCTCTGGAGGAGATTGGTTGTCAACTCAGGTTTTGAATACTATGTTGATTGATGTTATTTGGTGTTTCAGTCTTGTTTGTTGTATTGTCTTGGGAAAATATATTTTTAAAGTAAAATAATGCTTTGAGTTTATGTGGTTTAGGGAGAACCCACCTAAACAAGTAATTTCTATCAGTCCATCGTACAACTATAGCGCAGTTCCATTTCAACAATATGCGCCCCAAGCTGCAGGTGATCTCATTGTTGTGTTTATAGAAGGGAAAAAAAGAAAAAAATTATACCTGCCGACTGTTTTTCAAATGTTAATATTTTTGTGTTATAACCACATCATCTTTAGGACAACCAATCTTGCAGCTGATTATGTAACCATGGAGATGATGGTCCCGGAGACAATGATGGGTGGCTTGATAGGAAGAAGTGGTTCTAATATATCAAGGATCAGAGTGGAGTCTGGAGCAGTAATCAAGGTCAGCAGATGTCCAAATCTTTATCTGTGATATCCAATTCCCAATCTCTTACTGATTTCTGGTTGAGAATGCAAATATTTAAATCTTTTTATCAGTTCTGGGTTTATTGATTTCATAAATTACCTGGTTCACTAGCTGCCTGGCTTGACAAAAACATTGCGATATACAACTTGGTGAGGACGAGTGAGTATTCTTCTCTTTGATTTTCTCTTCTGCAGGTTCACGGGGGGAAAGGTGCGCAAAAACATAGGCATATACAACTAGCTGGTAGTTCTCAGCAGGTATTCCTACTGTCAACCATCAATTTTCCACAACAAGTAAGAAAAACTCGAAAATGTTCATCATTGTAACATATAAAAAGACAACTATTTTATGGGCTTTGCTTATTGTCCTCATGTTTTTGTAACGTAATCATATTTATCAAAAGAGTCAATCAAAAGTGTTTGTTTAATTAACTGGGATTGGTTTTTTCTTAGAAAAGGAGCTGTAGTAGACTTATAGCTCTAAGTTGTATTTTCCAAGGTTTTCTTTTTATTGAAACTGCTGGATGCATTATAGGTGGCGCTAGCAAAACAGAGGGTAGATGAATACATATATTCGCAGTTGGTTCAACAAGCTGGCACTCAACAGTAAGTGCTCCTGCCTCAAAATGTTTTCAATTCTTCTCTCCTTGTTTGGCTGTGAAGTTTTCTGTCGTATATCATAGTTTGCGAGAGAGCTGGCCAGTATACTTGCTGAATTTCCCCTCCCCATTATTGTGCAATTGAGGGAGAATCGATACTATATTCTAAAAGCTTTCAGATATGCTTTGAAGGATAAATTTGTTGATGCCGGTTGATTTCTTGCTCTTTCTAGTGGCTGGAATATTAGTTGTGCCAACCTCGAATACAATTCAAGGAATCTATATATAATTTGACATGATAATGTGTATTTTCAGGTTGCAGATATGATGAAGCTGGAAGGGTCAAGATCTTTGTCAGGTTCTCTCGTCTCCACATTTGCTAAAGTTCCTGACAACTGTGTAACCGCGCCTTGTACCCTTGGTGCTTCATTGATGGGGCACGAACATGAGCCATGTAGGTGGATATCTATTCATTCTGTTGCGTGAATGGTGTATTGGGTTTTGGGATGCTAGTGCTTAATGAAAAAACTAACCTTTTGCCTTTATTATTAATTTGGTGAGACCTTTGTAATACCATTTATCTTCTGAGCTACTATCACATTACGAAGAAGAGCACCATGAGAAGAGTTCTGCTAACTTGATCGATTGCATTGGCATGGCATTGAACTGGTTGAGCAATGGAGAATAGCCGAATGGAGGTTGCAATAACGAAGCCATGATGCCTGCGTCTCGCTGTTTGATGCTAAATCACTTGTTTTGAAAGTTGAAACAAATAGGTATGCCTTTAATCTCGAGGCCAAGGAATAAAGGCAGATGAATGCTCTGGGATCTAGAAAGAAGTGGAAAGAACAGAACCGGGTGTTTATCAAATACAATCAGTGATAACCCGCCCTCGGGACAGATAACATTGCAAAATTGACGTTAAGAATCTACAGGGGGCTGGTTTCTGGGCCTTCAATCCAGCAAATTCTCAAATAATGTCGGGGCCATGGGATGAATGTTCATGGGCCAAGGAACCATGAAATTGACACTCAAACATTTCACTATTCATTATAAGGTTTCTTTTGCTTTATTAGGTCCCTGCAGTTTTCTAAACTTCACAATTCGATCAAGCTCATTTCTATTACATAAAAGTTGAGAAAGGGGAGAGAGAGAGAGGAGAGAAGGAGAGGAGAGAGGAAAGTTTTAGTCGGTCATATTACATACATGCATGTGTGTCGAAACTGTTTCTCATTAGTTCTGATAAAATTAAAAGTACAATCGAACAGTGAAAGGGCTATATTTGTACCAAATAGACGTTAAGAAAATAAATAGTAAAAAGACAAGAGTGACACAAAAGTCGAAGCAGAGGGACCAATTCCGCCATCGCCGACCTTCCTTGAGGTCCTCGTCTTGCACCATCACAACCTTTTTAACACTAAGATCATAAAAAATAAATAAAATAATTAACGAGACTGCTGGGTGGGCTAAGCCCAAGTTACTATGGACTCAGTTCTACTAAATAAGGAACAAACTTATCTCAAGCCCTCAAAGGAATTGGGTCAAAGCTTGGACGCCAATTTCATCATTTCCCTGTGTTGGGTGGTCATTTCCAAGTAGTAAATGTTGCCCTTTTTTTCTCTCAAGACAATCAAAATTAATCATGGATGTCCTTGAAATTAACCTCATTTATATCACTGCCTTGACAATTTATAATTTTAATCACCATAGAAAATAAAGCCCCGTTACCTTCAATCCAATTACAACAAATAACATGCGGAAAAAAAATAAATTCTAACTGATCTAGTTTAGATTATATGCTTGAAATAGATGATGTATTAAGGTATATACACTGAATTAGGTAGGTTTTTTTAATTTTCAATTTTTTAAAAAATTATTTGTTATATGATATGTTCATAAATCAATACCTTGCTAATTAAATCTTTTTTAAAAATATCTATATATCTAGCAAAATCCCAAGGATTAAAATCTATAATGAATTAGTTTCAGAAATCCTTGAATGTAATGTTGAAATTGAAATTAAAAAATTGAAGAAATTCATGTGCTCAAGTTGAACCCTCTCTTTTGATAAAATATCATTATTTAATTCTATCTCTTTTGTTTCTTTGTATTTAGTAATTAGAGCGTGAGTACATAAAATCTCTTACGTAGCAAAGTACATACACATGCCCTAGACAATAACGTGCTCCTGTTTTTTTTTTTTTTTTTACTTTCAATCTTCTGACCATTGACAGATTCGAAACAAGGTGGTCCATCGACACAAATTCTCATACTTAGGTTACAATGCTCCACGAATGTAATCATGGTCAACCATGCACATGAACATTATACCATAAGCTCAGTTGATATATACTATAGTTTAGATTCTTGCTGTAGTAGCCCGCTCGTGCCTTCACTGAGTCACTATTAGTCTCTCTCATATATCTCTGTCAAGCGCACATTAGAAAGAAAGAATAATTCCTCTGGATTTTAATGTCCTTTATTGGATTCCTCTGCGACCTGTGATAATTTATACCAGGCACCTGAGAGGTTGCCCGCATAAACGAACCGATGATGATAGGGTTTTCACATGGTTCCATACATCCTTATCAAACTACTATTAACTTTGTGAGTTAACTCGATAATAAATTCACAGCCTGATTTTGACTTGAGTGAGGTTTTAATTTGAATTATTTTGATATTTCCTGGCCAAACTCGAATAACCTAGTGAGTTGACTGTAATAAAAATGTTTTAAATTAAAAAAATAAACTTGAATTGACGGATGACGTACAAGTTAACCTAATTATACGAACTCAGTAGCGCAAGTTGCAAGTTTCATATGTGTGTTTATATGATGCATACGTACGCCCCAGTAAAATGCATTAGTGCTTATGGGCAATGAACAACCCAAATTAAACAAAGCAGTAGCCATGCCTGTAGATGTTTCATGTGCGAAGAAGTAATATTGTGGAATTGAAGTTTTCTTTCTATGTTTTGCAGAGATATATATGTAGCAGTTATGATTAAAGATTCCGCTGCATGATGTTTAGAGCTAAATTATACGAGGAGAGTGCTCAGTGCAGAGCACATGGGGGACAGCCAAATATAGTGATGAGATACGCATCAAGGGGGGTGTCGGAGATGATCCATTACTGAGGATCAAGGAGGCACTCGCCATGGTGTTTCTGCTTTCCTAGCTCCCTCAGCATGTGTTGGGAGCCTGTGATGCACTGGCATTTGCTGCAGAAATCCATCCCAAGTTTTTAATCAACAAGATCTGGGTCAATCTCTGCCCTTCTCCATATAAGATCCAAGTTCATTTCCAAGCTCATAATATGTTATCTTGAAGAACTATTATAGTGCAATAACTTAAATAAATTCTTAATATATAATTTATATTATTTTTTAATAAACCTCTCAAATAAAAAAAATTAGGTTTAAAACTTGAATATACTTATAATATATTATATTTAATTTTTATCAAAAAAATAAAAATAATAATATTTAAACTTTAATACTATATTAAAAAATATTTCAATCCAATAACTTAAACTGTTAAATAAAATTTTAATATATAATTTATATTATTTTTAAATATATTTACTTATAACAAAAAATTAATATATATAAATTTTAATATATAATTTATATTATTTTTTAACAAAAATAATTTACATATAGATGTAACAAGAAATTACTTCCTAACCTCATATTATTCAATAATTTATAGCTAGCTACCCAGTAATGTTTATTATTAATTAAAAGCTACTGATGATTTTGTTACCAATTTTATTATTAATCAAACAATTAAATTATCTTTGAGGATTTTGAAGTTCCAAGAGAGAAACATAAAAGGACTGGAAGAGAGAGTGAAAGGATTTGACGTGACAAAAGTAACATAAAATACCGGAAGAAGATAGCAGTCATCACTTCAGCAATGGCGTGTTAGATTTTTTTTATTTTTTATTTTATTTTTGGAGAAGGCAATCATCGTGCTGATTGGCCATTGGCCATGATCAAGAGGTGAGTCGACACGTTTTTAAGGATCTTTCAAGGGTTTTTCAACTCTTGTTGTTGTGTTTAATGGTAATCGTATGTATTTGTATTCCGTTAGTGTATTAAAATTAATTTAAAATAAATAAATAACTTTTATAATAAATAAATCCACCTCAATTCTAAACGCAAGTTTTAGATTTCGGCACCAATTATTAAACTAAAAATACAATACACGAGTCGACTCCATTGTCGACTAAAAAAATTAATTTATGCGTTTTTTTAATAAAAATAGAAAATAAAACGATCTCTCGGTATAAATGAATTGTTCTCCACCGTACACGAATACATGAGGCGACTCCATTGTTGCTCTTCACGAAACCAATCACAGCATTCTTCTACTCCTACGTGCATAGAATTCATCGTAATCATACCGAATACCAAAATTGCTATAAATAGCCTATCACTCCCCATGATCATTCATGCTTGAAGCATGGGGGTAGTTTTGGTACTATGGAGAGTGCCATATGATTGGACAAGACCGAGTGTCTGGTAAGAAAGGAACAGGATGACACGCGTGGCGTTATTCAAAATGGGGGATTGGGACCACGTGTCCACAAGTAGTGGGACGTGAGCAAGAATCATATGCAGGACCCACGTGAACTCTGACACTGCTCCCTCATTTATTCTCATCTTCTCACGTGATTTCACTCCCGCCTTCGTCCCCACTCTACTTGCATCCATCCCTTTCAGAATTCCAAATCCAAAATCAATGGATCACAGGCAACCAACTTCTAAAGCGGTCACTTGTTACCGGAGGTTCAATTCCCAGCATTTATTCATGATCTTGTTTATATTCTATGTATATGAAAAAAAAAATGGTGAAATTAATCTTTGTTTTTAAAAAATATATAGTCAAGTCCACACAAACAGTCATTAAAATCGTTTTTCTTTCAAAAAAAAGTTGTAAAATTAATTTTAATTCTCTTGAAAATTAAAAAACCTAGTGATCATGATTAGATGTAAAACAAAACACAAAAAAGCTAATTTATTTAGATAATTGTAACGGTTATTTTTTAAAATATATTAAAAAATTATAGGATGACCCCCCCTCGTTCTTGGATATCATAGATATTTTATGATATATCTCAATCTCGTTGATTTGACTTTCTCAAAGTGGGTATAATTCGTTGTTTTTTTTTTTCGAGCTTTATCTTCGTTTACTTTTCTCCATTGTATTTGCTTTATTTTTATTTTTTTCATTATTAAAGTTGTTCCTTTTATTTTTACAGAAATGGTCAAACACTTGCATGCAACACTGGATCTTTTCGTTTTACAAAAAAGAAAGGGGAAATAAAGAGCTTGCTTTCCGAGCTGCAACTAGCACACATGGTCCCCCTACGTGGCATCTCACAACTTGTATGCCTTTTCCACGGATGGTGCCTGTGGTTGTTATACGACGATAACGGAGGAGGACACCTAGCCACAGGCGTTCATCAATGCCGTTATCATTGATGTGACCATGTTTTATCCTGATCTATGATTAATGGAAAAGGAAACACCAACCTTGTCCGTCGCAGATTAATCAAGTCTCGTTTTCATCCTTTAACAGAAAAACAATTATCAATTAAATCCCCGCTATTTTAAACATTTCTCAATTGGATCTTTTATCAATATTCTTAATGCATTAAACGGCATCATTTTAAAGAAGATTTGATGAGAAATACCAATCATAGACAGAGGGGCGGAGTAAGAAAAAATAATTAAGGAGGCAAATTAAAAAATTTATTTCAAAAGGTTAAAATTTCAATCATTTTATACAATGAAGGTGCTAGGAAAAATTTCTTTATAGGGTCCCCCGTCCCTGCCAGACCCCCTCCCTCCGTCATTACATAGATATTGACAGAATGCTAGGTAAAAAAATATCTAAATAAACAGAAACCTGACTGATTAAACCTTCTATCTTGAAATAAATTTGATAGTGCATTTGCCTGAGCACGACTATATTCTTAAAGTTTTAACACTAGTATGCTTCGTTGAATGTTGCTTTTTAGTTTTTAAAATTCAAGGAATAGCATAAAATTTCCCTCGCATTATTGAATTAACATCTATTTCATCCTCGACAATCTTGGAACATCATAATAAAACATGATTATTTTTCAATGAAAAAATGTTGTTTTTGCTGGTGCATGGGGGGAGGGGGTTTGAAGATGAATAAATGACTTTGAATCAATAAACAGGCACGATTTGGATAGAATTCATGCTTGAATATGGATTAAAAGCTTCCGTGAATATTTTTTGAAATACGAGGGACAATATTGGAAAAAAAAGTATCTGGTAGCAAAACTGAGTCTATTTATATAGCTGGGGATGGCTTTTAAAGTTCCCTCAGAATTTAACTAGTTGCGTGCATGTTTGAAAAAGGTTCTGGCCAGGAGTCACGTGAGAAATCGTTGCAAGAAACCCGATAATCCTAATACGGACCACACCAGGAGAGAATATGGAAGAGAGCCATGATGACGACGGGGGATTGTCGGCTGGGTGCCTGATGCTGGATTTATTAATTAATAATTTAATGTGCATGGAATCCGCATATGGGAGGAGAACACGTGGGACAGCTAGCACACTCACACACACGTGCGTGGGGGAAGAGTGCTTGAACTTCAATCATCAACCGACAAACTTGTCCTCGTTCTCAAATCATTGTGCCAAGTCCCATGCTCCACCTGAGGCATTCCACCTATATCCATTGTTGCATAAATCCAGCGACTCGTCGTCATAATTCTAATCATTGTCTGATCCGATCTGATATCGATAGAAAAAAAGACTCGACTATTAGGTTATTGTATCACCTCTATATATATATATATAAAAATATATATATATATATTTAAAACAATCAAATTTGAGATCCCATGAGATATGAATGAACAAATATTGTTTCTGAATATTTTTGAAGCGGTCTATAAATGTTTGTCGGGACCAAGAAATTCATGAGAAAATATATTTTTATTAGCTAGCCAAAAACTCAGACTAGATTGATGATCTCTTCTCAACACAGATGACATTAAGCTGTGACAAAAAAAAGAATCAAAATATCTAGTTATGTTATTACATGAATCTTGATCACTTCTTTAGCACGTGGAATTCGTATCCTGGCATGCCCATCACCAATATCATGGCTGGCTAGGAAAAAAAGAAGGGAATCTCCTGGCTTCCAGTTAATTTCCTCATGTCAGTATTTCGAATAATAATGGAGAGAATCTTAAGAGCTTTTGAGATGTTGATGCAAATCTAATGAGTCATTGGGAGTATAGTAGCTTATGTTATGAGTGTTTTTTTAAAATGTGAAAAATATTATATTAGTATTTTTTAAATGTTTGTCAATGATTTTGATATATTGTTGTTAGAAATACAAAAAAAATATATTGATGTATTTTAAAAAATACTTTTGGAAAATACATTATATTACAATGCCAAACACACCTTAAACTACATCAACTACATTTTTTAATTTGACATTAACCTTAAATTTAAGAGACTGGTAGTAGATTTTTTTTTCTTTGGATAGTTCTAATTATATAGTCATAATAATTTATGATATTTAAAATATAATTATTAATGTTTATTAAAAAAAAAGAGATGGAGAAGAAAATGAAATTCATTCTACCAGAAATAAAGAAATTCATTCAAGAATTATTCCTTTTTTTTAATTCATCCATTCTTCATTAAATATAACTTAAACATCACGAAATTGCATGCGTGACAAAGATTTGAGGTGGGATTTCCTACCTAAGTTGCATTCTATGCACGAGGAGCTAATGTGGAGCGTGTACTACAAGCGAATTAATCGGGGCGTTCGTGGACCAGTAGAAGTTAAGAGCATGGAATCAAGAAAGGATAGAGAGTATCCAATGATTGTAGGGAAAGTGCGTGTCTGGTTGTGAAGAGACAGAACAACACGCACGAATCTAAACATCGCACTACGTGTTGACACGTGTCCAAACATCACATGCAATTGCACGTGAAACATATAGGTCCCCACGTGACTCCACTCCACCCTGTCCCTCCAAAATTTTCCAGTCTCTTTTTAGCTCACTTGGCTCGCCATTTTAGTTACTGGTGTTGGGTTAAAGTTAGTTTTTAAAGTGTGTTTTATTTTAAAATATATTAAAATAATAATTTTTTTAATTTTTTTTTAATATAAACATATTAAATAATTTTAAAAATATATATAAAAAATAAAGCTAGAGAAGAAAAATTTTAAAAATAGCATTATGAAACATTAATAGCAACTTTTTGGGTATGCTCCAATTTAATTTATCATGGAAACATGTAAAAAAATCTTATGTGTCTATTTAAAAGTGTAATTGTAATTATTTTTTAAAGTATTTAAATTTAAAAATATATCAAAATAATATTTTTTTTAAAAAAAAAAAAATATTTTTGACATCAGCACGTAAAAATAATTTGAAAACACTAAAAAAATATTAATTTAAAACAAATAAAAAAAATTTAAATTTTTTTAAAAGCACTTTTAAAACGCAAAATAAACAGAATTTCCCTCCTACCATTTATTTTATTATAAAAATCTTATTTTAATATGAATCTCTCTTATATTAAAATGTCTTTGTTACTTTTTAAATTATTATTGTAGCAAGAAAAACTTAGAATATTACAGATGTTTTAGATGCAAGATGAAGTTTTGTAGTATCTTTAAAACTTAGAATATTACAGATATTTTAGATGCAAAATGAAGTTTTGTAATATCTTTAATTTTTAAATACTTTTTTCTCATTTAGTGATAACCCAACAATATTAATTCATCTAGTAAATACATAATTTTCTGCCAATAATTATTTTGTCCCATCAACATTTTAATTTGAGATTGGTTCAATAGTGGATTATTGAAGCTCTTAGATAGTAAGGTTCGAGTCTCACTTGTCTTTATTTTAAAATAGAAAAATTACATTTAGCATTTTATAGTTTTGTGTGAGTTATATTTTGTTTTGATAGTTTGAAAAATTATATTTTACATTCTATAATTCAATATCTTGATAACATTTTGCTTTTATAGTTTGAAGTTACACTTTCTCTCCGATAATTTGATGCATACATAACACTTTCAGTCTGTAAATTGAAATTTTTTTATCATTTTTGCTAGGAAGAATGGATGGTAACTCAAAGAAATTGGCTTGTATGGATATTGAAAAAATTTGTTGAAACCTCTTTTGAATTTTCTTGCCTTTGTAAAAAATATGAGGAAATTTTGTGACTAATTGATAAGGTTTTATATATTTATTGCGTGAAATATGTATATCAGATAAAAAAAAATATAATATTTTTAAAAAAAGATTCAGTTGAGAAATATTACAAAATTTCAGGACTAGCAGATAAGATTTATATAGGTCCCATTCATGGAGTAAGTAGTGACATCTAGTAGTTATTTTACTGAGCTTACTCTAGAAGAAAGAAAAAACACCAGTAGAAAAAAGAATCAAATATAGTATTCTTAAAAAATAATAACTATATCCCCATCTAGATTTTTTTTGTTTATTTTTTTATTTAAAATAAATTTAGTGAAATAATTAATAAAATATCACTAATTATTTTATAAATATTATAAAATTACTCGACTGTCATTAGTCAGCCTAAAAAAAAGTTAATTTTTTTTAAAAAAAAATTCACCTAGTTGAAAGAATTTAACACTCACAAAATGAAAAAACAAAAAAAGAACTCCCGATATTAACTTCTTGAATGTATTAGAAATGATTTTTCTGATCTACATGTATGCATTAGTAACTCGAAATAAAAACTGTAATTTTGTTGGAACGAAGCATAAGGATCTACCCTCTCTGAAATTGACCTTGTGAGTTTATATACGATGAAGCACCTGTTAAACTGGAACTTTAATCTTGCAATTATATTGTTGAAACTCAATTTACTACAGTAATATTTCTTAGATACATGTCGGACACTGATTATTATTATTATTTTTTATATCAAAATAACTCCTTTTTTTAAAAAAAAAAGTATTTGTTTGATCCTGTCAAGCCAAGTTTGAATCGGGTTTAATAGTCATTAAGTGTTTAAGTAGTTTTTATTTTTTATAAGCATTTTAAGAGTATGTTTTATTTGAAAAAACATTAAATTTATATTTTATTTGATGTTTTTTATAATGTCGATATTCTGAAGTAAAATATTAAAAATATATGAAGTGAATGTAATTTTAAAGCTAAAATCAATACACCACGAGAACAAGCACATGATTTATAACTATGAAATCAGTGCTAGAAATATGAGACCAAAAAGCCTACCCAAAACCAACATGATTTCATTGTCTTCGAGGGCAGATCAAGAGAGATTAGCAGGAAAAGAAGCTTAATTGTAAGCGGCATGGGACCACTTAAAGCTAGCTGATTGTGCCTAAGATTTGGAAGATCACCACACATGGATTGCCAGAAGATCGATCAGTGGAAGAAGGATATGAGCGTGGGACCTTGAAGAAACAAATTAATTGATTGAGGTGCATGAATATAATTGTTGGTGATTCCTATTCGTATGCATAATTTGATATTAATATCAAATATTTTTTATTATTTCATTAATCAATCTACGATTTCATCACGTATGCAATCCAACTGAAAAAAAACTACAGTTTCCTTGTTTTTCAAGCATGCAACAACATCAGGCAAAATATCGTCAGGAACAAAATTAGAATTACGATGAAATTATACAAATGCTATGTCATCAGGTAATCTCCTTTTAATTTTTTGTATAAAATACAATTAAAAATTAAAATTAAAATTAATTTTTTTAATTGAATTGGACCTAGTAAGAACAAAATTGAGATTGTGATCAAATTTGGTAAATGCTACATTATCAAGTGATCTCTTCTAATTTTTCAAATAAAACACAATTAAAAAAAATTAAAATTTTTTAACTGGGTCAGACTTAGTTTAATGCATCTAGCTTTGAATCAGATCTGGTATAGCTAAAACAATTAAAAGCCACTATTCACGTAAACAGTGAAGTTATACTCTACTATTCACATGAATAGTAGAGTTGAACTCTGCTGTGAACGTTTAATGGAGAGTGATCTCTTATAATTTAATGGAGAGTGAAACTCTTCACTGATCATTTCTGCAGATATGCTTTTTAAAAAAAATTACGTAGGTTCTCCATACACAGTAAACTATGTTTTGAGATTACAAAATAGGTTACATCTGCATTTTGCTTCAAACGTATACGCAACCTCCTAAACAAATGGCCTCTCTATAAGCACAACATACTTTCAATAAGGATGGGCCACACAATAACCCGAGCTTAGGGTGCAAGGGCTGAGTGTTGGAGCCCGAACCCATGTTGGATGCGTTACCATGCTTAGAGTGTGTTTGTTTTTCAAGTAGCTTTTGTAATTGTAATTTTAAAAAATAAGTTTAACAAAAATACAATTAATCGTGATTTGTTGGATTTATATATGTGTTTGATGAAAGTTAGGGTTAAAGTTTATATATAGTAAAAAACATGTATGAAATATTTGGTGGAAGTGTGGTTGCGGTTAATTTTCAAAGTACTTATTACTTGCGAATGCATCAGAATGACATGAAAACACAAAAAATATATTAACTTGAAGTAAAGAAAAAAATTTAAAATTTTTATTTTTAAAAAAAAAATACTTTTAAAATACAAAAACAAATAAGGTTTTACGAAATTCAGTTAAAAAAACACATAAAAACTGCTTCGCAAAAGCTACTTTTCAAATTAAATTTTTTAATGGATCCCGCAACATAAAATGCAGTTTAGTTTGTTACCAAACACCTTGCTGTGCTTGTTTCACTGCAAATGTAAAAACTGGTGAAAAATAAACACGGCCTTAAGATTAGGCATGCACCCCGACATTTCCATGGGATTGGGCTATCATGTCCGAGCACAATATATTTTGGTCCAAATAGCATCCTTACACTAGTATTTTACCCGTAATGGGATTACACAACTTGTCATTACTTAATACTACCTTGAAAATTTTTATAGAACCCGTATGGTCTTTTAATATTTTATACTGATTCAATATATGTTATTTTGAGTAAGATATAACTCAAAATATTATAAGAATGTAACTACTTTTTAACCTCTCATCGCTTCAAAATAACAGGATTTATGGACTATAGATATCTAATGAATCCTTTAAGCGTTGAGTTTATAATTTTATTATTCTTAATATTTTTAACATATATATTTATCAAAGTATATTTCTCTAAAAAATATAATTTTATATTTAAGGATTTAGGAATCTTGAATTTATAAAAAATTAATATTTTGCAGATTCCAACCACTTTTCACCTTAACTTATAAGACATTAGGTATAAATAACATGTCATTTTAGCTAAAAAAGTAAATTAAATTACTAAAATTAAAAAAATTAATCATTTATCTAATACATGAAACTCACTTATAAACTAATTGAAATTTTTAGGAAATCATCGAAGTTAATAAATATAGAAAGTTGCTCGCCATTTCTTATGGGCCAATCTTTTTAATTTATGTTGTCATTCATGACAACATAAAAGATAGAGGGTTTTCGATATGTGATATTTTAAATACTTGATATATATACTGTAAAGGCTTCCCATATATATATATATAAAATCGGCCAATAAAATGAGACATAAACGGGACACCTTTACAGTAAGATTGGAAGTTTGACTAAAAATCAACTCAATTAATTAACTTGTCACGGAGGACAAATCGTTAAAACGAGGGCTTCAATTCTATTAAATTGAAGAACATCGAGAAGGGATCCTTCAATAAATGGGGATTTGCATGTCCCCTCAATGGGTGACTCATCACACAGGTACCCAAAACAGAAATGTCTTAGCATTAATTCATTCATTGGCCCTTAGCCTTGGACTCACTATCTTTGACCAGACCTGCCGATCAACCCCTCTCCGAGCCCCGTGCCACCCCGAACCTGAATAAGTTGCCGTTATTTGCTAGCGTTTCAGCACTGTAAAATTTCTCCCCGAACCTCCATGCGCTCTCTTTAATTTAACTAAAAGCTTGGTATGGATCAATTTTTAAATCCTTGATTTTCAAGGCTAGTCTTCAAAATAAAATTAAATCTACAACTATGATTTATAATAATTAAATTATGTTGTTTGCTATAGTGATTTTCGCTCTTGATATCAAAGTATAAAAAAATATTTAAAAAATATATTCTAATAATTTTTTAAATAAAGAATAATTTAAAAATAATTTTGAAAAACATTTTTGAATGCAAAATCGGAAATAGCAGCCTTTGGTTGCACGCGCTCACAGATGAGATAGACAACCGTAGGTCCCACTGTAAAATTCACTGATTCGCCGCAGATGTGATGCTGGCAGATTGCCCATTTTGTGGGTCCTCACACTCATGATTGAACACCACCATCATCATAAGCTGATGATCATAGTTGCGTGTAAGTCATTGTGGATTACTACTACTGTACCATCGTTCATAGAAATTTCCAGTCAATGGTCAATGATAGAAAAAGCCGCTTTTTAAGTGAACTTGGTGAGAACCTGGAAAATGAAAGATTTATTAGTAGCTGTATCTTTTCTCGGTTAAAAATGTGTTTCGTGATTTTTTTTTTCTGAAGTTCGGTTAAAAATGTGTTTCGTGATTTTTTCTTCTGAAGTTAATTTTTTAAAAATATTTTAATATATTAATGTTAAAAATAGTTTTTAAAAATAAAAATATTATTTTTAATTAAAAAATATTTGAAAAATAAACTGTTGCTGTATTTTCAAACACTATTTTAAAATGTATTTGTTTTTTTAATTCAAAAGATATTTTTGTATTTTTTATAATTCTAGATTATTTTAATATATTAATATCAAATATAAATTTTAAAAAATAAATATTAATATATTTTAAAATAAAAAATATCAAGAAAACAATAACGACTACTTTAATACAAAATACTATCTTAACTGTGATTAGAAAAGACTTCCACTAATTTATCCAAAGGTTGAGTAGTGTACTTTGTTCCTACTTTAAAGTTTATATTTTCTTATCGTCCTTCTGCTTTCATTGTAATGTAATCTCAAACTTTATTTTTGTAATTATCTATTCCATCTACGAATGAATATCAAAGATGGATATATTTTATTAATTATAAAAAAATTAAATGAGTAACATCCTCAGTGGAAACCGTACGGTTTAATTCAACATTTTCTTAATTCATGTTTAATTGTACTATAACTCTATAATTAATTCAAATCAGATTTTATCAAGCTAGAGGCATTATTAATATTGAACTGAAGCTATGAAAAATTGGATGCGTTCAACCTATAGTTATTGGGACATGAACATGACTTTTCAAACACATAAATCAATTAAATTTATATTAATATTTTAGGATTTTATGTGAAAAAAATTACATTGGATGGTCACGAGGGTGGCTACAATCGAATGACATTTATTACATTGATGAAAAAAACAGTTCTTATTAGTTTTGAAAAAAAAAAAAGTACAATCGAACAGTGAAATGATTATATTTATACCAAATATACATCAAGAAAATAAATAGGTAAGAGACAAAAGTCAAGGTAGAGGGACCAATGCAACATTAAACCAAACGGAAAAGATACGTGGCAACAGTGTATAGAAAGTCAAAGTAACGAACCAAGGTTTGAAGAGGAGGAGTTAACCATGGTAACAAGAGAGGTTACGTGGAGGAGGAGTAAAGCCTGTTAGCAGGAGCTAGCCATACACAGAAAGCTAGCTTATCTAGTACCATATATGATGATGATGATTTGAGCCAATAGGGGATGGCTGATACAAGCCATGATTGAATCTATACCCATCCGTCACTTTCTCTCTTGTATCTACATTTCTATATGTATAGACTAGTCCCATCCTTTTACTGTACCGAGAATAGCAAAAGGCTGTGACACCTCAGCCTCCAAAAACCCAACCATTTTCTACCCTTCCTTTCCCATTCCGCTTTCTTACAATCTGAATAAAAACCCCTGTTATCCCAGCTGAAAGGGGGCAGAAAGGAGTGTTTATTTTGATTGGGAAGACTGAAGCTTTGGCTCTCTGGTGTTCGAGAGGAGTGAGGATGGGTGATAAAAATGATGGACTGGGCTTGAGTTTGAGCTTGGGATACGATGCTACACAACAAAATCATCAACAGCAGCCTTCTTTGAAGCTAAATCTCATGCCTGTACCTTCACAAAACAATCATAGAAAAACTTCCTTGACTGACCTCTTTCATTCATCAGGTGCTTGTTTCGTTTCTTGGGTTTTTGCTGGGCTCTAAATAAACAAGCTCATCGCACTGTCTTTGATCCAGATCTGTGTTTTGGATTAATTACATGATTCC
This sequence comes from Populus euphratica, assembly GCF_000495115.2. NCBI lineage: Eukaryota > Viridiplantae > Streptophyta > Magnoliopsida > Malpighiales > Salicaceae > Populus > Populus euphratica. The sequence goes on from NW_011499846.1 coordinate 2,177,336, forward strand.
CATTGTTTTTTTTATTGCAGATAGAGCATGTGGTACGAGGTTTTTTCAACGAGGAATTGACATGAACAGGGTTCCAGCTGCAGTGACGGACTGCGATGACGAAACTGGGGTTTCTTCACCAAACAGTACGCTATCCAGCTTAAGTGGGAAAAGAAGCGAAAGAGAACAGATTGGAGAAGAAACAGAAGCGGAGAGGGCTTCTTGCTCTCGTGACAGTGATGATGAAGATGGTGCTGGTGGTGATGCTTCCAGGAAGAAGCTGAGACTCTCAAAGGAACAGTCTTTAGTGCTTGAAGAGACTTTCAAGGAACATAATACTCTTAATCCCGTGAGTAGTGTCATTTTTATTTATTTATTTTATCATGTTACGGTGGTTTTTAATTCTGGGTTTGGTGTAATTTGGTGAAGTGTGGTGGTTTTGTGGTTGCAGAAGGAGAAGCTGGCTTTGGCAAAGCAGTTGAATCTCAGGCCTAGGCAAGTGGAGGTGTGGTTTCAGAACCGAAGAGCAAGGTGAGATATCCCTCCGTCAGGGCTACTGTTTGTATTTCGAAGTAGTACTATCATCAAATGAGTGAGATGATAAGGATGGAATTGTCTTCTTGGATGATTTTAAGTGGAAGACTCAATTTAGTGAGTGTTAATGAAGGGAAAGATTGTTGCCTCTATTGTTCAGGTCAATAGAATTTAATGCACATAGGACTATTAACTAGTTATAATTGCATCCAATGTTTACAACAGCAGTCGTTCTTTGTGATAATGCGTTACCCTATTCATGGGTCAACTACATCTTGAACAGGAAAAAGAAATAAATTCATTTGTGTTTTTACATTTTGTGATTTCAGAAATTACATATTTATTGTGATTTAAAGTGCTTTTGAACTGTTTTTATGCTGAGGAAAATGTCTTGGAAAGTGAACATTTCTTCATTGAATTGATGCAGGACTAAGTTGAAGCAAACTGAAGTCGATTGCGAGTACCTAAAGAGGTGCTGTGAAAATCTAACAGAGGAGAACAGGAGGTTGCAGAAGGAGGTGCAAGAGCTTAGAGCACTGAAACTTTCCCCTCAGCTCTACATGCACATGAACCCTCCCACCACCCTCACCATGTGCCCTTCATGTGAGCGCGTTGCTGTCTCGTCAGCCTCATCATCTTCTGCTGCTGCTGCATCTTCCTCTGCTCTTGCTCCAACTGCCTCAAACCGCCAACCACAACGGCCGGTGCCCATTAACCCTTGGGCAACAATGCCTGTCCACCATCGAGCTTTTGATACTCCTGCTTCCAGGTCATGATTGTTAGCTTGAAGTAGGGGCTGTTTGGTAAAGATAAAATGGATGAAAGGATTTAGGATAAGATTTCCAGGAACCCACAGAAATTTGAGAGAATGTGGAATAGGGAGAATATGAAATAAGACACGATCAATGGTGGTAGTGGTTAGGATGTGATTTTGTTGACAAGTCCAGGTTGCAAAGAGTGGACTAGTTGCAAAATGTAGTGTTTATAAGTTGTAGGATGATTGGAAGGTGCGACAAAGGAATCCGAATACAATATCTCCCTGCTGATTATTGTAGGATTTGATGTAGACAAAGTGGCTTTACTATGTAAAGAGAATAGTATTTTAGTGATCCAAATGAAGGAATGAATTGAATGGTCATCCTATTAACAAAAAATGCTTCTATTCATCATTATTGGTGGCTTTTGTGTATGAATGGTTGTCAATTAGCCTTGCTAAAAGATTCCAGCTTTTTTCTAGTGATTCCAAGCAGTGTCTCTATGCTCGAACATTCTGCCCAGCCCCATGTACTGGAGCTGTTCTCCAATTGTAAATGTCAAATCTCAGACTTAAACCTCATAGTCATGGTAGAAGAATTCCATGTCGGCCCATAATGTCTCTTATCCGCATTTGTTTGCAGCTAAAACATGTAAGATGTTAAGCACGGCTGGCTCCATCGATTCCTAGCTCGCTTCCATTTTCATGTCTGCAATCCTCTCTTCGGTGTCTGCTCTTTCCTTGGTCTGATTACCATAACGTATGGTAGCTGAACCTTCGTAAGTAGTGGGCAGTTTCTGTTCTTTCGGCCTAATAAGTCAACTCAACATATCTGGTGCCAGCCGGTCACTACAGTAACTGAAATTGTGTTTGGAGCTGGGGAGTTTCAAGACTGCATCAAACTCGAAGATGAGACCTTCGTGGCTGTTTATTTATTTAATTATTTCACGATGAGAAACTACTCAAGTTCACATCCTGTATGTTATCTCTTGCAAAATCTGGAATCAAAACAACACAGAGAAGGAAGTTGTTGTTAAGGATTGTAATTATCCTCCATTCTAAAAGCTAAATTGTCCATCACTTTTGATCCAAACCATTTGACACCGGTGGTCTTCAAGGATTCTAACACCACCACCACCGTAAAAGAATACAGGCATATAAACAAAAAACCTTATTCAAATTTTATCTCTACAGCAATAGAAATCTAAAGATAGAGAATAAAAGAATAAGAAGACAATGGGCGAAAAGAGCATAAAAGCCATTTTTAAAAGTTAAGAGATTTCAAATTGAAACATGATCTCAGAAGTTGTCCCATCTCTCAAATCAGTGAACCACACCCTTATGGGTTTAGACCCTCACAGGAAGAGACTGTAGCTGCCCTTTCAGCAGTTCCGGCCATGAGCAAAACAAAAGACATTAAAAGAAAATGCTTCCCTCCAAGAACCTAATGTCCACCCATCACAAAAAAACTTAAAAGGAGAGGCAGAAAAAACTTCTGGTTCAAATGCAAGGCTATGACTTGCTAAAATCTGAATTTGATTACATCGCCTTGAACACAAGAAAAAGCTAAAAGCTGATCGAATTTAAGTCGCCTCTGATTTCATGGGTGATTGTGTCTTGGTCCTTGGACATTATGCCAGTGCATTTATTTATACATCTAACGATGCAGAGGGGACATGGAAGTCTACAAGGCAAAAAAGACGATAGACACTGAACATCTAACGATGCAGAGAAGCCATGCAAGTCTACAAGGCAAAAAAGACGATAGACACTATTATCTATACGTGTAATCTAATTTCAGATCTCCTTTTACATTGATTCAGAGATGAAGATTCAAGGATTGTCTGATAGGGAGGTAACTGGGCAGAAAATTTAAGACTTATGGGACAAAACGACAACCTGCTCGGATAAAATATGAAGCAAGAAAACTGATGTCCTTGTCACGAGCTTTGAGGCAAGGCAAAGCTTTCTGGAACAAGACCCTCACATTTTCTTGACATCATATCCAAAAAAAAATTTACTACGTAATTCAATGGTGTTTCACATTTAAAAAGAAAAATTTATAAAATAACACAAATAAAAAAATAATTAAAAATTTAACACAATTACAAAAGTTATAATTAACATATGCGACACACAAATCATATATAATATTTGCAACATCTTTATTGGAGGTATTTTAAAAAAGTCTATTTTACCATAACTTCTTTCCAAAAAAAACATCAATTCATATAATTATAACTAATCAATTGGCGATAATATATTTTACCTTAATGATACCTTTATAGTAGTTATCATTATTTTCCAACTTCTCATACTAAATAATTAATCTATATATATATACACAAATATAAAAAATCAATTCATACGATTACAAATAACTAATTAGTCAGAACACATTTCATCTTATTTATACCTTTATAGTAGTTGTTGTTACTTTCCAAGCTTCTCGTACTAAATAATTAATTTATATACATATATACAAACATAAAAAATCAATTAATAGTTAATTTGGTATTTACTAAATGTAAAATAATATTACATATCAATTAATTTTATCTTTAATATCGAGGGTATAGTGTGTCAGATTGTGTGAGCGTATTACAAAACTTGATCAGATCGATGTAATGAAACATCTCATAATGAAAAAAATATTATGTCATGTATGTATTTATAACAATCATTAGATGTTCCTCTTTAAAAACACGATGTCTCCTACAATTCCACATAGATTAATGTAGGATACATGAATTATGAATAGTTTGTTTCTGGTATCAATATAATACGGAATATGATGAGATAATCTAAAATGTCACTTTATCCTATTTAAACAGCAGAACTCAACAATATCAAAATATATCTCAACAATATCAAAATGGTATAATGAAACTACTGTTAATCAAATGTTAAATCTTGGCAAAACTTAAAATACTAAGTTTTCCGTACAAGTTGTTCATATAATCTATTAAAACATATAAATAATCAATTGTTAGCATTTGCAATATAGTGGAAAAATAATTAAAGTTGATATAATTTAAAACACATAAAAAAACTTATCTTGTCTAATTTCACAAGTTTTTTTATTATTATAACCCCTTTAATTGTATATGTCATATTTATTCAATGGATATTCCTCTCAAGCATCCATCTTATTATCTAAATGAGTGAATTTTCTTCAACCCTTTATATACACTATCTAGTTAGACATCCATAAATATTTGGAATGGTATATACATGTCACAATAACATATCAACATATCAGGTAATGGTTGAAAACAAGGATTAAATGTACTTTTATAATACAAGTTGGAGTAAAAATCATCAATAAGTTATATATAATTCATATTTTAAGAAGTAGAATATATAATTAGATGTTAACATGATAACAATAAAATTGTTATTTGTCATAAATATAAATTGTCGCTGATGTTAATGGTTTTTCATATTTTTCTTGTAACATCAGCTGTTGAAGGAGAAAATGAGAGAAAAGGGAAGAAAGGCATGTCTCCGTCTTTAATTCAAATTCAAAACAAGTCATAGATGGCATCTTCTGCAACTCATATAACTATGATAGATTCTTAATTGTTTTTTCATATGCATTACTTTATCGTTTTTTTACCGTGTTAAGAAAAAAAAACCTCGGAGTTTTCACATTGATCTACTCCAGATGCAGTCAAACTTTGTTCAACCAAAGCCACCTTTCTCTGTGCACAGATTACGGAGCCAGCTTTCTGTGGATAACGAAGGATAGTAGAGGGAACCAAATCAATCTGACCATCACTGTACCGAAACCGAAAGTATACGAATCTTACATTGCTTGGTAGACACTCCTTTCTCTGTCTTCTTAATTTCTTGCATAATTTGATTTTCTATAAACACGAAGTCTCGGCTTCTAACTAGATTATATAGTGCGTTAGGGAATGCGGTCAGCCGTGCAATTGCTGCATTCCCAAACGAGTTTGAATCACTAATCCAGACTAGAAAGATAGATTATCAAATCTTCACATCCAGCTAACGTGATTGCAAGAGATTTCCAGAGTACTCAGATATGAAAAAACAACATAATTCGATAATTTCTGATCATTTTGAAATCTACGCTACTAGAAAAGCCATTTTGAAAAGGCACTCTCAGATGCGTTATCAAACACATCTTTGTGAAATTCAGGCTGTATATACAACAAGAAATTCAATTCTTGCAAGCTTTCTCTAATGGGAATTAATGCAAGTCATCCAGTCTCAGTTGCATTTAAATCGATTCAGAAATGAAGGTACACGAATCTTGTCTGATAGGTCGGTAGCTTGGCAGATAATTTAAGACTTGTAAGAACACCTACCCGCTCAAATAAAATACCAAATAAGAAAACCAGTACTGTATCGCAAGCTTTAAGGCAAGCCGAAACTTTTGGGACATAATACCCTGATAGCCCCTGCAGATTATCATCGTTCATAATAAGAAAATGGATAGATTTGCATTTTGGTATATATGACACAGTCAAACGGTATTCACAGTGTCCGCAAGGGAACGCAATATGCAACCCAATCCAGCCTTTTCTGTTAACTTTTCATGTATCCGCAGGCATTGGTCGCATGTGGGCCGATCTCCAGTTGACAATCCCCTGTACAAGTACCTGTGGATTATGATATCACTGAATTAATGTTAACTGCAAAACGTTATACAAAAACCATGAGAACGGAAAATAATAGACCACACAAAATGCTACATTGAGATTCATCCATTCTTTTTCCTTCTGGGAGTTGCTGGTGTTTAATGCAGGAAAAGATTACATCCTTTAATATGTCCAGACATTGTAGAATATAGAAGGCAAAAATACATAAACACCAAAGGGTCTAATATAACTCCTCACTAATGTGAACTGGTAATGATTTGGTAATCATGCAGCCATTCACATCCATATTGCTGAATATGTGAGCTCTTGGTATTAAAGTTCATCCAAAAAGAAGAAGATCTAAACACCACGGCTTCAATTTTACTTTTAAAGTTCATGCTCAGAGCTTTTACTCTACATATATCAGGTAAGGATCCAACAACATGTACCGGGATGAAACAAATTCTTCCAGAGTAGAAAACAAAGGCAACACATACATGTTCAGTCACGCAGAAAGCCAATTATGGACAGGTGTAATAATTCATTGGACAAGAAAAATGACCGACCACATTAATTGAGAGGTATTTAATGACGAGTCAAGATTTCAGTTTATGCCATCTTCATGAACAAATAGACTCAAATAAGCTCTAAAACCATTTCAGTTTATGCCATCTTAATGTACAAATAGACTCAAATAAGCGCTAAAAATGTAATTGTACAAAATCAGTTCCATTCTATTTCTCCGGACAAGATAGCCAAATAATATACCAACAAAAAACAAGGAAGTCTTACAAGGAGGCTTTGAAAGAAGAATGATGAATCAGGATATCATTTTGCATATGGCCTTGATCTTATTCTCAAGGAAATTATGGTTTAAACAACTTTAAGCTGGTTCTCAACTGTATTTTAAATTTTAAATCAATAAGTTTAAGCTGGTAAACAGAGATCCTTTATCTTGAGGAACTGTTTTCTATCGATCGGCATAAGATGCAGGAGAAAAATAATTTCTCCAATCAATAAAGATTACCCAAGGGCTGGGTTAAGATGAAAATCCAATGGCAATAATATTGTTCTAAGGAAAGAGAGGTGTTTGTGAGAGGAGTTTTTGCTTTCAGGAATGACCACTCCAGCAGAGATGTCTTGACTCTCAGGTGGTTTCATTCTTGTCACGGAACAAAGGGAAAATGTTACAAATCCCAAATTATTTCAAGTTTAGAACTGCATATTCAGAACTAGAAGCTTGAAATTGATCGATCAGTTCATGAATAATACAAGTACACCATAAATAAGTTTAATGGGTGAAATGATAAAAATTCAAAATTATCAGAAGAGGAATAAGTTGAATATCTTAAACCAGCAGAAGAGACCAAAGAATAGTTCCCAGGAAAGTGGCAGTTGAAATGAAGCAACAACCTTTCATTTGAAGAATCCTTCTATGGATTACAAAAGCCAAAAAATTCCAAAACAAGCCCCGCTTGACCTCTCATTTACAAGCACAGACCCTAAACACAAGGAATCATGACTAAATCACAAACCAGCCCAACACCATCTCACATTCTTAAAAGGTTGCAACTTTTGATGGCTTAGCATTCCGAAAGAATAACCAGATTAAAAAAAATATATATTTAAGGGACCAAGTCCTCTGAATCATCACCAAAACAGACTTGAAAACAAATGCCATTAACGTTGAGTCTCGATTAGTCTGCAATCGACAGTAATATCACACAACTTAAATTATGATCAATATTGAGGATGCCCAAAAGATCGAATTGAACTAAACTACCACTCTCCTAACTATAAATGTAAATTCAGCTGATGGGCCAAGTTAAAATAATAATAATAAATAAAATAAATACAAATGAAGAGGAGAAAGAGAAGTACTGACTTCATGAGAATATCATAGTACTCAGGATCTAAAGCAGAGAACAATGAATCCACATCTTTTATTGCCATTAGCGCTCTGTGCACCACTATCCAATTCGCTGACTACAAAAAGAGAAAATCAAAACTTTCCCTCGTAGATCTTTCAAAAAAAAAAAATGAAAATGAAAAGGAAAAGGAAAAACCTTGCATCTCTCATCTCGAGTCTTTGGAGGCGAGCCTTCCAGAGCCGTTTTGAGAGCCTCAACGGGTCTGCCCCTGAGAGAAAGGTACAAAAAAGCAGTCCCCAAAAGTTTAATAGCAAAATAAAAGACAGAGAGAAATTGAGATCTTGATAATTACTGACTGTTTGAGTAGGCTTTCGATCTTGCGAGTTTTGTGTTCTATTCTTGTGATTATAGCCTCTGCCTCTGCGTTCTCTGCTTCCACTATCTCTCCTCTCCCTGCCATTCTCCTCTCTCTTTCTTTGAAATGAAATTATGGGGGAGGGGAGTTGATCGTTTTTAGCTGCGGCGGTTAGCGGTTGAGCCTTCGGCGCCGTGCTTTTCCTGTTTTCGATTCAGCTGGTGATGTTTTATGATCGTTCCTTAATGGGCTCACTGCCTCTGCTTCAAAGTCATCGCGGGCTAAGGCTCCCTGGTTCTTTTCTCTTCAACCCGGGCTGAGTTTATCGTTTCCAGGTCATAATTATAAGCCCCCATCCCAGGTCACCCTGATTTGGGATCGACCTGGCCCAAGGTCTCTATTACCTTCGTAATGAATTAATCCGGATTAATTCATTTAATCCAAAATTATTTTTTTAAAACTTAAATCTATAATATTTAATAAAAAAATAAAAAATTTTATTGACCCGACGTTACCAGATTTAAATTGATGGGTTGCCGAGTTGAGTATGAGGTTGGGTCTTATAACTATAGTCCAGATTTCTTTTCACTGTTTTTTATTTTTTTTAAAAAATTCCTGTTTATGTTTTTATTTAAAAAAATTTAAAAATCACTTTTAAAAAATAAAAACAAAAAAATAATGATACAATAAATGGAAAATCAAATAAATATGAAAAGTGTTTTAGAAACTTAGGTGAGAGCCTTGAACACCGTAATAATAGAAAGTTATTGATAATGAGTGGAGAGCAGATAAGGCAAGGCAGTCTCAATGATATCGGACCTTGGAGTACACATTATACAAACATTTTATTTTTTTAAAAGTATTTTTTATATAATAAGTATCAAATTAATGTTTGGAAATATTTTTTTAATGATTTTAATATATTGATATAAAAAATAAAAATATAATTTGAATTTAAAAAATAGTCTTTGCCTGAATCATTGTCCTTTAATTTACTTATGGCCCCTCCATTTATTTCTCTAAAAATAAAATCATGCTGGTAACCTTCCACATGTAATACAGCTAGTCCAGCATGGCATGCCACGCCAGTGGAGTGACTCGGCTTGAGTTGGAAATAGCAAATACACGAATACAATACGCAGAAGGTATAAAATCCCATTTCCGATTTCCAAGAAAACAGTGGCCGATGAAGACAAAAATTGGGAAAAAAGAGAAAAATATAAACTGTTCATGGACCCAGTTCTTGACTTTAATTCCCATTTTATTATTTACAAAAGTTTCCCGTTTACGTGGGCAAATTACATTGAATAAATTCATGAGGTTGGTACGGCGACAAGTAGTCTTGTTCTTTGCTTAATTTTTGAAATTAAAATATTAAATCTAATATCTAAAAGATTTATTAAACTTGTTTTAATTATAAATTAATATAGAGAATATGAGTTTAAGATTGTTATATAAAGGAATCAAACTCATACAAGCTATTTTTATTGATTTATTTAAATATAAATACAAGTAATATAATCTCAAGACAATGTAATAAAAAGTTAATCTCAATTAAAATATAAAATAATTAAAAATGTATATTGATAATGTAGTTGTTATTGTTTTTTAAATAATTTTTTATAAAAAAAAATATATTAATAATTTTTTATTTTTTAAAAATTATTTTTATATCAGTATATTAAAATAATTTTAAAATATTAAAAATATATTAATTTGAAATAAATAACAAATTTTTAATTTTTTTAAAATCCTTTTAAAACATAAAAACAAATAAAACATTAACAAATCAACGTATCCTTGCTAGGTTTTGTTGCCTTCCTGGTTTTGTTTTCGTAATAGTGTTAAAACTTGGTAATTCTGAAAGTGAACTCATCTTGAATTGATTTAAATAAAAAAATTTAAAAAATTAATAAAGTGTACTCTTATTAAAAAAAAAAAGTTAACCATGACGCAATCGGGTGAATTTTTTAATTAAACCAAAATGTTACTTTATTCTTTTAAAAAATATTAAATTTATTCTGTATTTAACTTTTTCGACACGTAAACCGGATTTTACCTTAATCCGGTTTTAAAACGATAGTTTTGGCCGTTGCCTTGCCTCAACCCAAAACAATGGAAGGAAAGAAAAGGACAACCCCGTAATTTAGTACAAACGGTCACAATAATGACACTTTTGAATTCGCCTCTTCCTTTCTTCTCATCACGGACCTCACTCCATGTTCTCCTTCCTTTCCTTCAAATTCTTCCTTCCTTCACCTCCTCTTTTCCCCATTCCCACACTCACCAAACAACAGAAAAAAACCTTGTTCCTCCATCAATGGCAGATCCAGTCTCATACTCCAAGCCCCATTTCCCACTCAAGGAGCTTCACAACTCTAAGCCCGTCACCAAAATTAATAAGTCGTCGTCGTCGTCATCTTTCACTAGTCGCGTTCTCTGTAAGTCTCTCTTTTTTGTGCTCTTTCTTGTTCTTATTCCACTATTTCCTTCACAAGCTCCTGAATTTATCAGTCACTCTACTATTTTCACCAAATTCTGGGACCTTGCTCACCTTCTTTTCATTGGCCTAGCTGTATGTTATGGCTTGTTTAGTAGTAGAAATGTTGAAGATTTTGACTTTGAACCACCATCCCACTACTCCGATGATTCACAATCATCTTATGTCTCTAGAATTTTTCATTTTTCTCCAATTTTTGAAGATGGGTCTGAAAATTTGTCTGGGTTTGATGACAAAAATGTGTACCAGAATTGGGACTCACAGTATTATAGAGGTGAGTCAATGGTTAATGATACCACTGGTCTTGAACTGAACAAAATTGGACAACGGTACTACAGGGGTGAGTCTATGGTTGATGTTGCTAATGGTAATGAACGAAACGAGGGTGGATCTGCAGATGCTGAAAATGGCTTTGAAAATTCATTTGAGAATGGTGAGAGTAATGTGGTTCAATCTTGGAATTCCCAGTATTTCCAACTTGAATCAACAGTTGTAGTGTCTCAACCAAACTATTCACTCGATGAATATGGTAATCGAGGACAAGCAAATGGTTACAGGCCACTAGGATTGCCAGTTAGGAGTTTAAATCCGAGGGTTAGGAATCTGGATAGTCCTCAATTTAGTAATGGAAGCGAGTCTGGTACAAGCTTCTCGGGCTCGGGCTCGGCTGATGGTTCTGGAAGGAGTGTAAAGGAGAATGATTTTGGTGATATGGGTCCTACGAACTTAGAGGGGATGCTTGATGAAACAGTAGCCTTACCTTCCCAAATTCCATGGCGTCCGAGATTTGAGATAAGGGAAATTAGAGAGAAAGTGGGTTCTTCTGCTGGAGGTTATTCACATTTTAGGCCTCTCTCAGTGGATGAAACACAGTTCGAGTCTCTCAAATCGCAGTCTTTCATATCCACAACATCTTTGTCATCTCAAGGGAATCCAGGTCCACAACATTTCGATCCTTCACATTTTAGACCTCTCTCGGTTGATGGAACTCAATTCGAGTCTCTCAAGTTGCAATCTTTCAGATCCACAACATCTTTGTCATCTCAAGGGAATCCAGGTCCGCAACACCTTGGTCCTTCACATTTTAGACCTCTCTCAGCTGATGAAGCTCAATTCGAGTCTCTCAAGTCACAATCTTTCAGGTCCACAACATCGTTGTCATCCCAAGGGAGTTTAGCATCTTATTCACCAACCACGCTCTCGCCCTCACGTTCCGTTTCTTCTGAAATGCCAAACTCTGAAACTGAAGAATTAGGGGAAGACAAGAGTTACCGTGCTTCTTATCCTCCTGCTTCTCAACCACCAACAACCAGGAAGGCTGATGCTCCATTGAATGCATTTCATTTGAGGAGATATAGTAGTGGCTCTTTATTCCAAAAGGATTCCCGGAGAAGCTTGAAGGATGAGTTGAAGGATTTGAAAGGGAAAAGAAATGAGGATACAATGGGTAGTAGAGAGGCGGGGCAGGATTCTTTGAGATCAGATCAGAGACCTGCAACACCTGTTAAAATCTCATCACTAAAGGGAAAATCTGTTAGGACTATCAGAGCCAGCCGATATGCTGCAGAGACAATAAAAGCTGGAGAGATGAGTAGAAACCACATTGATGACAAGGTTGGAAAAATATGCAATGAAGCTCAGACAGTAAACATGGGAAAGGATGAAATGGAGAGAGGGCATGATAATATGTTAATTGGCGCCGATAAAAAGAACTCTGATACTCAGCATCACATGTCAAAGCCAACCCTTTCGAAGTATAAGAAGAAAGAAAATGAAGTAATTTCAGAGAGTGTTACTGTGGAGTCCACAGAAGACTCAGAAAGCGAGAATGATATCTCTCGAGTGAGTTCAGATGAAGATTCTGCTCCGGCCATCAACAATGACGCAGGAGACTACTCTAGTGAGGTTGATAAGAAAGCTGGTGAATTTATAGCCAAGTTCAGGGAGCAGATCAGGCTTCAGAAAGTAGCATCTAGTGAGAGATCAAAGGGCAAGCGCATGAATGGTACTTATGTTAGGTGAAAGATAAGCCTATACTGCTCCCAGATAGCTAACAACATGGAGACTAAGTTGGTTATTATTCATTTTTTAGATGGTTTTCCTTCTATTATCCATATTACTCTGTGTTCTAAATCTACTATTGTAGATACTATATACAGTTCTCTTGGAATTGTGAAGTATGAGCACCCACCACTTGATAACACAATTGAAGATTTCAGGTCTTGGTCTGATAGAATTCTTCAACCTTCTAGCTATCCTGCATTACTTTGACATCTATTACACTCGTAGTATCTCCTTAATAATTAACACACGCCATTCTCATGCCTGCCTTTGTGTTTGGTTTTGCATCATTTACCGTGCTTTGAAAAGTAGAGAACATGATTGAGATTCTCAGCAAATGGTGTTGTGTCTGCTATGCTTGCTGCGTGTACATATTAGTTATCTCATGTTAGAAGGATGGCTCTGAAAGGGTTTATGATCATCTAGTGTTGTTTAAGCATAGACTGTGACAAATGAGATTAGGGTTTCTGTGAAGTTACCTAGAACCTTAGCATTTCTTGTCTGACCGGGGAATATGTCACATTAAACATTATAGAGTGTTTGAGAGTATGATAGTGATTATTATTTAATATGTTTTTTTTATTAGAAATGCATTAAAATATTTTTTTTATTTTTTAAAAATTATTTTAAATATTAATACATTAAAATGATTTGAAAATATAAAAAATAATTTTAAATGAAAAATATTCCAAATTTTCATGGAATGCTATTTAAAAAGCAATTTCATTAGATGCCTACGACTTGAAGCTTATCTCAGATTTATTGAAGGAAGAAATATGATTTTTAGATAGTATTTTATATTATAATAGTAGTTTTTTAAAGTTTTTTTTTATTTAGAAATACATCAAAATAATATTTTTAAATTTATTTTTAATATATATATATATATTATTCTTGTTTTAAATTATATATATATATATATATATATATTATATATATATATTTTGTAAAAGACGTGGCTCGCAGATAAAATAAAAGGGCTCTTAATCAGTTTTTGAAATAATATTTTACCGAGCAAGGTATGGAAGCTGTTGACAAGGCCTACTATTTTGAAATATTCAAGGAACATGATTCCTTTGTCTGTTAAAAGACATGTTCAATACTAAATTATACTTTTCTGCATCTATGTGTGGTAATTTACACTTTTGAAATATCCTTCTGAAGTTATCCGTGAATAAAAAATCTGTTGCTATGTTTTTCAGTTGAAGGCTTGCTTGAACATTATCTGTTGCCAGAGTGATTTGTCTTAAAACAATTCCTGCGGTTAATAAATTAACCAAAGATTTGATAACATGAAAGCAGATCAGTCTATTTAAACATCAAAGGGAAATTCTTTCTGTTTTCTGCTAGCAAGTTTTGCATCAGAATGAGATCAGCATTCATGAAAAGTGATCATAACTTGTGCAGGACTTTCTAATTCTGATTGTTCATACAATAATTATTCTCCACTTGTTTTTTATAGAGCTACCCCAGATGAAAGAAAAAAGATCAGCATATAGTTACACTCATGCTTGCAGGTATTACTTTTAAGCAATTCTTTGATCGTAAACATGAAGAATCAAATATAAAACATAGTAACATCATGATTTTCATTTTTAAATAATTATTTAGAGAAAGCTTATCTTGATCTATGGCAAGCCTTTTAAAGGATTTAAATCATGGATTTAATTTGACGAAGAAAACTATTTTTCTCTTATAACCCTCAATTGTTTTACACTTGTTTTTTATGGAATAAAAACTTGTGTGTATATATATTTAGTTATGAGATAGAGCGCGTATCAATTTTCTTGATAGACTCTTTGTATATCAGTCATTAAATAGTCAATTATCTCCATATATGAGCAGCTAGCATGTGAGGCATAAAACTTAAAAGCCATGCCTATGTTCATCAAGACTTGAACATTGCGTAGGACATGATCATAAGCACAACCACTCATAACTTTTGTTGCACTCGTTCTACGTTAAGTAAAGCCCCCACATCTTGTCAACTAACTCAACTAAATTCGTTCCAGTCGTCGTTGAGTTTCCCCCTTCAAATTCTTGGTAGTTGGTGCCTAGTGTAAGTGAATTTTATAGTCTCATGGGAAGCATATTCATGTGCATAGGATTCTGTCCCACAACTATTTCCTCGAGTCTGATTGTGACTTACGAACCATGTTTTAAAGTCGGACCTGATCGTGCCCCGTGGGTGGGGGGCAGAATAGGAGCTCGCAGGAGTAATGGTTCTTGGAAGAATGTTTGGACTTCCAATTTTATGAAGCGTTGGGGAGGAAGAAGACCATGGAAAAGGTTGCAGTCCCGCAGTTGCAGAGATGCATACCCAGAACTTCCATCAAGCGCTTAAAAGTTGTGGCTATGTGGATATGATGGCTGCAAACCAGTGTTTGATGATGTTAAGATATTTTTATGCTATAATATATATTTAACTTTTGGAGAAAAACCTCGAAAGCTTTTTTTTTTTTTGGTATAAAAAAGCCAAAAACCTTTGTTTGTAAAACAGGCTTAAAAGTGACAATATAACCTTTTTTTCAGAATTATATATATATATATAATACAAGCAAAACACAATATTTTTCCATGGTAAAATAAGATACGGAGAATAAGATATGGTAAGATAAGATTTCGATATTGAAAATGCAAATACATGAATGAGTAAACACTAGTCATATTTTGATTTGCGCTAGAAACTATATTTGATTTAAAAAATCATCAAATTGATATTTTTTTTATTGTTTCTAATAATTTTAATTTGCTAATATAAAAATCTAAAAAAATTATTATTTTAAAATATTTTTAAAAATAAAAATACTTTAAAAAAAATTATACACAACAATATAAATCACATGCTAAAAACTTAAAAGGTACGGATTCAAGGTTTATTCAATTTATTAATTTTTTTAAATTTGAATCTCAGGATCAAATATACCATACAAATATAAAAATGCATTGCTCTTTAACAACATTCAAAAAATGATTTTATCTTATATATATATATATATATATCTGATTTGATGATATTCGTAATAAGTGGAATAAAAAATTATAGTAAAAGAAAAAATTAGAAACAACCAATAACACGCACCTTCACAACAAGAACTTTAGTTTACCAATAAAAATAATCGCATAAATTAAGAGTGTCTGGAAATAAAATAGGAAATAAAAACTCTTCTAAGAATAAAATATGGTAAATCCTTTGACTAATCATTTGAAATAAAAGAGAGGCTAAAGAGACGACGACGTTTTGATGACGGGTCAAGAAAGGAAATGCAGTCGTCATTACACAACTGTTCCTCCTACTTTGAAACAGAAAAATTCCAAATCTAGAAAACGGGGAGAGAGAGAGAGAGAGAGAGAGAGAGAGAGAGGAAGAGTCAAAAATAAACAAGGCAAGGGCAGCTTACCTTTCGCTTTCCATTGTTTGCTGAGAAAAAAGGCAATCCAATCCACACACCCAAAAAAAAAAAAAAAGAAATTAGAAATTTCTTCAAGGAGATCCTCTCCTTCCTCCTCAAATCAACCATGAAATCAACCATTCGATTCTCAATTTCGTCTTCTTGTAATCCGTAGGAGGTTATTTCTACTTGTTTCTTTTCTTTTAGGGTTTTGTGAAGATGTATATCGAAGAAATAAAGGGAGGAGATCAAGATGACAATTCATGCAGAAACGTTGTCGTTTTGGACGCGAAGAGAGTCTTTGTAGGTGCTGGAGCTCGTGCTCTCTTTTACCCTACACTTTTGTACAATGTTTTGAGAAATAAGATTCAGTCCGAGTTTCGTTGGTGGGATAGAGTCGATCAGGTATGAAATAAATTATTTTATTTTATTTTATTTTATTCAGCCTTAGTTGATGAATACTGACTGACTGAGTAAATTGTTTTTGGTTATTTTCAGTTTATATTGTTAGGAGCGGTTCCATTTCCGACAGATGTTCCACGATTGAAGACATTAGGTGTGTCTGGAGTGGTTACATTGAATGAATCATACGAGACTTTGGTTCCTACATCACTATATCATGTGAGTTTCTAAGTTCGGTTTCTGGATGTTGTTATACACAGGTGTCGATGAATGTTTAGCAAATTATTTGAAGCTACTCCTGTTTATGCAATTATTATTGTTATCGGAGAAATTATTTGCTTAAATGGACAGTGCTTCCTCTAAAAGCCAACCGATTTCGCAAATTGTTGTGTCTTAATTGTTGAAAAAAGAGGGGAAAAGAGTTTGTCTTTGTTCTTTTCACTTGGCTATGCCTGAGTGTTGAAATAGCACTTATGTTCGCTGTTGATTTGTTTTTTAGGCTCATGATATTGATCATTTGGTCATTCCGACAAGAGACTATCTGTTTGCTCCTTTGTTTAGTGATATATGCCAAGCTGTGGATTTCATACATGGTAAGTATCTTCTTAAAGTTCATTTGCTGGCCTTTTATTGTTCCTTTCACGCCGTTTATCTCTTTTGCAGTCAACATGGTATTGCTGTTGTGTTTTTGTTTTGCTTCCCCTTACCAGAGAGAGTCATTAATAACTGTGTTTATTTGATATTAACGTTCCATTTCCTTATTTTTGTTGTGCTTTATGAAGAAAATGCCTCTCTTGGGAAGACAACATATGTTCATTGCAAGGCTGGTAGGGGGCGCAGTACAACCATTGTTCTCTGTTACCTAGTATGTATAAATTCAAACTGGACTTATCGAATGTCTTAATTTTATTATGCCTTATTTTTACCTGCTTGAGATTTTCTGTTTCTTGACAGGTGGAACACAGGCACATGACGCCCAAATCTGCGTACGAGCATGTGAGATCTATTAGGCCTAGGGTACTTTTGGCCTCTTCTCAATGGCAGGTATTGCTGATATAAGTTTCATGGGTGCATCCATCATTTAAATTCAATTGAACCCTTCTATGGATTTGCAACAAGCAAAGAAAAACACACGCTACACACACACACACACACACACACACACACTGAGGAATCTGGACTCAGAAGAGCATGCTCTTACAAGCTTCACTCCAGCTCAAATGACTTGGATTGAGCGGAAGACAAGAATTTATGATTAATGAACATGAATCTGGACCAAGAAGAGCATGTTTTTAAAAGCTTCACTCCAGTTCAAATGACTTGGATTGAGCGGAAGGCAAGAATTTATGATTAATGAACTGTACTCTGTTACTAACTTATACTTTAACTTTGTGCCTATTTTGATCATGGAACTAACAGTATTAACTGTTGATCTGTCATTTTCTTTTCATTATTTACAAGTACAATCATCATTTTATTGGATTGAAGATACCTTTTATTTTCATTCTATAATGCTTGGGCTTCTGCTAAAATCATTCCATGTTAACTCCTGTATACAGGCTGTTCAAGACTACTATCTTCTCAAGGTAAAAAAAATTAGTATCCCTGGCTGTATGATAATTCAAAAAGCATTAGATCTTCCAACCGAAGAGGATCGAAAACAGGACACCGCAGCTTTTGATGATGGATCTGCTGTGCTGGTAACAGAATCTGACCTTGATGGATACGATGCTACTTGTGCCTTTGGTGTTGTGGGTAATGACATGTTGAGGGAGCCAAGCCTGGCTTGCAAGGTTCAGTTTGCTAGTCAGGCTGCTATCTCCAGACTTTCATGCTTGTGGCTTGGGTACCAACCCGACCAGAAATCCTCAACAAAGAAACTTGAAAGCTCCATCAGGGCTAGTCAGTTGAGTAGCATTACTGTGGACATTCGGGTCTGTTGAGATATCAATACCTACCTAGAGTTAATTTAAAGAGTTTCGGCGGGAGTGTTAATTTAAGAGTTTCAGCGGGAGTGTAATTTAGGAGTTTCATTTTTTTGTATCCTTTTATCCTAGAACACAACATAAGTGAATAAATGACAGATACAGCTTCCTCCTTTGTTTTCCTCCCTGTTTTGATTTTTCCTAGCTTGAGAGTCTTGTGCAAAGCGGAGGGCACGAAGAAGAGTACAGCATCCCTTTGTTGTTCTGCCTGATACATCTACTACTGCAAGATGGGCTCTTTCATTCTTTCCAGGCACAAAGAAATGGCTGGTGATAGTGGTCACAGGTACCGTTTCTTGCATGGAGTCTGAATGCTGGTTCAAGATTGTAAACGTACATGATCAAACATGCTTTTTCTTCGAGCAAATTTGATCTGTCTCACAACTTTTGTTCACATTTTAAAATCTGTGAACTTGATACTTCTAGCCTTGCAAATGCACAGTTGGTATGGATTGTCCGATGCTTCTCCAGACCCCGCTCTCCATCTATGAATTGGGGCCTGTGACGAAAAGGCTTGGTGAATAGTTTTGTTATCGAATGAGTGTGAATTCTGATAAAATTATTTCGATGATCCAGTCCTTGTCTATGTATAAGATCAGATCCGAACTAAAACCATTCTAAGAGATCTAAGAGATCTGGTGGTGAAGAGTTGGGATTTGGGAATGCTTTGAAGAAAATGTTTGATGAATCAGAAGATTAAGCATCTTTGGAGTCTGTATTTAGAAGTAGTCTTAACTTTATTATTTTTTTATTTTTTTTCAAAAATAGCATGTTTTGAAAATAAATTGGATTGTTTACTTATTTTATTTGAGTTAAGTGGAGTATATCAAAATAATATTTTTTATTTGTTATAAATTATTTTTAATATTAATATATTAAAATAATCTAAAAACATAAAAAAAATATTAATTTGAAATAAAGAAAAATATAAAAAAAATTAAATTTTTTTAAAAATAAATTTAAAATATAAAAAAAAATATACTCTTATAAGGCAAAAGGGAAGATTGAGTCTTTTACTTGTGGATTTCTAAGATTGAATTTTAAATACTCATGGAAATTTATTTCGAAAGATTTACTTTAACGTGCAAACACAAAAGGAAAAGGAAAGAAAGATTAAAACATAAATAATTTGACATGACAATAAACATTAAACGGTATGGCAATTGGCAAGTTAGTGAAGGCGATTTTTTGTTTTCAATATTGCAATATTCGACTATATAAAGGTACCGTTGACAAAGCCTAATAAATATTTTTGCTATGAAAACTAGTTTTCAAAAAAAGACGTGAGAGTTTGCTTAAAAAAAAAAGATAGAACAAAACATGAGATAACACCACGAAGAGGTTTTAACAGAAAAGGCCCATCCAGTGCTTCACAAAAGCCATGCTGACAGCAGCATCATCGTTCTATCCTCTCCTGTCTAAGCCATCTTCTCCTCGTAAGTCTGCTTCTCTTTCTCCCTCTCTCTGCTCCTGCAAGTGCCTTGTGTTTATGTTTTCTGGGTATCTCTCAATTCCCCCCTCTCTCAAGCATGGTTATTGTCCTCCTCTTAGTAGAACAAAGTCGAATGATATAATTTTGTTTGTGCTTATAACATCTACGGATGAACTTTGCTAGCTCCTTCTTCTTTTTTGATGAATCCCATGCAAGCTGATGCTTAAATTTCCTTGCGATACTAATTTTACCATGTTGGTCTTAGCTTCCTAGTCTTCTTGTGTTAATACACTAGCATTAAGTAGGTGGGGAGAAAGTGAGACTTGTGGTGGGTGCTAATGTGAATTATTGTGTTGGGTGCTAATGTGCTTGTTGTTGTGGTGGGGAATGCTTATTCCTCAAACGTGGAAGTGAAACTTCATTGTGTTGGGTGCTAATGTGCTTGTTGTGGTGGGGAATGCTTATTCTTCAAACGTGGAAGTGAAACTTGTAATTGGTGCTAGTGTGAAGTGATTTATACGTCTTAATTTGGAAATAATTGGATGTGAGATATGATATCAATCTAAAAGCATTTTATGTTATTTTTATGTTATTAAATGAGATCTCAATAATATAATTTTATATTAATCTCTAAAATACTCTTTAAAATTAAAGTTTTTTAAGTTTAAAACTTGAAAAACCTCACCATTTACTTGTGCTTATTGATTTAATTAATTAGAATGGAACAATAAGGTTTGAATTTGTAATTTTTCATCATTAAGGATTTAAAATTATATTAAAAAACCATTTTAATTTAAAAATTAAAATTTTTAGATGAACTGTTAAGAATGTTTTTATATTACCTTTTCTAATAGTAATAACATATGTGGAAACCAAGAAGTTTCATTTCATTTATAATAATCTGAGGCTACAATGTTGGAATATTTAATAATTTATAGTTTCCTTTTGCCCCTCGGCAACCATACAAGTCCGGAATTGATTTGATTTTTTCCGTATTCTTGTATCGATATAGTTTTTGCTTATGTGAGCTTTGTGGCAGACATAAACCTTATACCATGTCCTGCTTTGGGAGATCTCTTTTCTTTGAAGAAGCGAATGGTACGGTGTTGTCACAACTTGCATGATGATGGGTGAGTGGATAATAATATTTCCTTGATTGTTCTTATTTTTTAACGTATGTTTGTTTCCTATAATCAACAGTATATATATGCCAGAATGCAGGATGGACATGTAGTATTATGTCATGAAGAGAAATTGAGGCGTAGGTTCCTCCTTTTCTTTTCTTTCTCATCAGGCTTGCTTTCAACTTATCCTTCTTATGGAAAGACAAAGAGCAAGAACCCATATGACGAAAGACGCTTGCTGGAACAAAACAAGCGGATCCAGAGAGAGAACAATGTACCTGAAGACTTCCCAAGTTTTATCAGAGAAGGTGCGTGCTTGTGAAAATGCGACAATTTTATTTTTCATTAGGTTTATGTACAACTCGTGGAATCGATTTCTAATGTTTGGGGAATGTTATTCAGGTTTTGAGGTTAAGGTAGTAGCACCAGAGAATTATGTAAAGCGTGACTCAGGGCTTATATACCGGGATTTTGAAGTTGGTGAAGGTGATTGCCCAAAGGATGGCCAACAGGTTTTCTTTCATTTACTTTGAAAGTCACGCTTTCCTGATTTTTTATGTGGATTTGAGATATGTCAACCATTTATAAGACAAGCTAGAATAGTTTCTGATGAATGTCCTACCATTACAGCTGAAATTGATTAATAATCTCAAGATATCAACACTTCATGAATGATACATCTATAAAAATTTTGTTCAGTGTTGAGCTGCAAGTCACTCTTGAAACTTTGCAGGTGACTTTCCACTATGTTGGCTATAATGAGTCAGGTCGTCGCATTGACAGCACCTACTTACAGGGTTCTCCTGCGAAAATCCGCATGGGCACTAATGCATTGATTCCAGGTGAAAAGACAACATCCAGAATTTACAACAATCTCTTGGGTCTTCTATCTCGACTATCAATAAAGCTTCCTCATAGTCCTCCCAGCACCTGCTTGTCTTCTTATCACTTCGAACTAAAAATTGTACACAATAAAGGTAGTTAACATGGGAATTTATGCAGGCTTTGAGGAAGGAATTCGAGACATGAGACCTGGGGGTAAGAGGAGGATAATCGTTCCTCCAGAACTTGGGCCACCGGTTAGTTTCTTAAATTGCCTGCCTCTCTATTTGCATAATTCAGCACCTCTTCATCCAACACCACCCCACCCTCCCCCCTTTCCTTGATCATTATTTCTTCCTTTTTATTGATCATATGTGTCTGTGTCCTGTGGAAATAGTAGTTTAAGGATAAAATAGTAAAAGAAAAGGTAAGAAAAGAAAACCTAAATGCGACACTCATGATGCTTCTATTCTCATTCCTTCCTTTGAAGCTGAGGCTAAATACTCCCATAAAATGCCATATCCCCTTTTACTCTTTTCATGATTGCTTCACGTGCATGTGAACTGCCTATGTAGTATGGTCAGTAACAGTTGTGTCAAAAACTCCACAAACTATTATTTTCCTGGAATTTTTAGAACATTTCTCAGTAAAACAAATAAAAGAAATTGAGTACCAGTATTATCATTCCTTCATTCAAAAAGGAAAGGAAGAAGAAATGAAGATATTTGATGATTAATGGGGGGAAAACTGAATTCGCTCTTGACATTGGATGCTATTCAGTTATGCACATCCAAACTTGTTGCCAACTATCCAGACCATGGGTGCTTCCCGGGATAATATAAATTTTACAGTCATTTCCTTCTCAAGTTCTAAATCTTCATGCTCTGATTCTTTATTTAAAAGAATTTGTTGATTCCCTCATCCTTTGTACAGGTTGGACCTTCCACTTTTTTCAGCTCAAAACAGTTCGAAGTTTTTGATGTGGAACTTCTCAACGTTAAGGACTGTCAAAGGAGGACTATAGGATTTTACTCTGATGTTGTGTGCAACTGACAGGCTTTGTGAAGCCTTAAAAAGACAATGTTGTTGGAACATTATCACACTAAAAGTATGTCATGCTGTGTGGATTTTTACCTTGTCTAAGAAAGACTAAATTAGAATTTAGCATTAGAGCATGTAGGAATTTGTTTTCATATGATGACTGTAGAGTTTCAACAATTTTCAGGAAAATCATTATTTACTATTTGATAATTGAAGTTTTGTAAACCTTTAGGATATTTTCTTGGATGATAAATGGGTTTGGTTCTCATGTTGTCATCTCTGATTTGAAACCAAAAAGAAGATGTGAGAAAGTTTTCTCGTTAACGCTCCAGCTTGAATGTGGTTTCATCGTGATAAATTAGGCTCGGGAATATCCTAGCTCTTGAAAATAAAGTTTTATTCGGTAGGTTTTCCTATATTCTTCGAATTCTTCTATATTATAGGTTTCAGACTACAGCTTGGAGTTGGTTTTCCTGTTTCTATTAGCACCTTTTTTCTCCCTAGTGTCAACCAAATCTTGAAGTCAGCATGAGTAGGGCAATGGAGAAAGATGCCACAGGCAGGAAGGAGGAGGAGGACTTCGGCACCTGGTCACTCTCTTTTCTAATGATAAGTATAACAAGGAACACCCAAGTGCTGGTTAAATTGTGCAATAACAAGAAGCTTCTTGCACATTCACATCATATGGTAGTGTAGTTGGCAGTGGAGTGGCTTTATCCCAGTTGCCGGTTTCACGCCTATGCTTTATTAGGTGATGACATTGTTATCGTGGGTTGCTTCTGAGTTCGACACTGAAACATGTTTTTGGAAAATGTCAGTGACGTTGACAGTGGAAAAAACTGGGAAAGGCGATGAGAAAGCTCGAACAATTAACAGAGAAGGGTTCATCAGCAAGATATTCCTCCGTGGGGATTCTGTTATTGTTATCCTTAGGAATCAGAGACTGGCAAGATGTTTTTTTCTACATGAAGAATAAGGAAAAGAAAGAAAGAAAGGAAAACAAGTGTTGACAGTGGAAAAAACTGGGAAAGGCGAGGAGGAAGCTCTAACAATTAACAGAGAAAGGTTCATCAGTAAGATATTCTTCCGTGGGGATTCTCTTATTGTTATCCTTAGGAATCAGAGACTCGCAAGATGTTTTTTTGCATGTAATTCCTCTACATGAAGAATAAGGAAAAGAAAGGAGAGGAAAACAAGCAGGTTTTCTATGTTTTAGTTTTCCTACTCA
>NW_011499846.1:2202224-2389910 GCF_000495115.2 Populus euphratica
TTTATAGCTTGATAATTAGCCTGTCTTTGTTTAGAATTATGGCCAACAGAAAATTAAATAGATACAAGAAGAAAACCCCTCCCAAAAAAATAGAAAATTCAACTGGGAAATCTAAAGGGGACTATTTGTTTGATGATGATGCCACTAGTACCCTAGGAATTTTATTAGGCTACAAGAAATTTACAGAGACCCGCCTTCCAAAGCCAGTAGTGTTCTCAAGCCTTTTTTGATTCATTTCGACAACTACCTCCCATGCTCTTCAACTGCAACTAAGAATGAGTGTTTCATGCGTGAAAAGAAAACAAATAAAGTTCTCATCAAAGCAATCTAGACTGTATGATAGCATGCTCTATTTAATGGTATCTCGGCAACGTAGAACAGAGGAATCACAAATTTAATCTCCATAACATCAGGATAATAGTGTCAGATTTTACCCTATTCAGAGATGCTTTACATCATTATCATGCAGTATGAAACTGGTAAGGAGAAATATTCCACATATGACACAACAATGAGCAGCCAGAAAAATAAATGAAGCACTGAAACGGTGGAAGAGTCCAGCAGCAAAACTGCAGCAGGCAACTGTGATAAGGAAAAGAACACCTTCCCTCCACGCTGAAGTCCATCTTGAAGAAACTTGACTCGTCATCTTATCCTTCCAGAGAAGGGTTACGATGCATGCTGAAACAACAGAATAACATGTCTGCAACCAGTCAAATACGATTTCAGGTGCGTATAACCCACTAATAAAAATCAAAGCACTCAAGCACTACTGATGACATCAAGCATGGAAGCTTGATAATCAAAATGCTGAAGGACTGCTGATGACAACAAGAGTGAAGCTTTAAGAAATTAATTCCTGCCTATCAGACAAACACATCATAGAATGCCGTGCCGTTTGTGCTTCCATCCATATTGCAGGAACTGGCAGGCAGTCTGAGATGTGATTGGTAAGTGCAGGTAGCAGTATTAAGGAGCGTCGTGAAAGGCCTGTCGTAAGTCCAGCAACAGCACCTATGCTGATGAAAACAGAAACATATTTGAAGCCCCTGGAAATAAAAGCCTCAACCAAAGGAGCGTCTTACCCCAAGAAGGTAGTAACGTACCATCTCATTGATCACCAAACAGACTCCAAATACAAAGTGCAATGCATTTGAGAAGGCTTCAGATGATGCCTAATGGCAAGTCCCACTAAAAATCAAACAAATCAGTAAAAAAAAATTTATACAACCAGATTATGTTCATGATGCTTAAAATCATGATTATAATTTTGCATGTTTAGCACCAAATCAACAAAACATGCCTGTGGTCTCCTAGATTCTTCAGCTGAATCTGCAACCGCATCAAACCCAACATATGCAAAGAACACGACAATGGTGACTGGTTTGGAACATCAACCTCGAAAGCAAATTTATCGAAAGAGTTCATCCAAAGAACACGTCGCCACCATGTCCAATCCAATTTGGAATGTTATCTTTAAGAACTGGGAACATCTCTAAAATCGTAACAACATATCTTGTTAAGCTTCTTGCTATACTAGCCGCCGCCATGTGATAATCAATCACCAACTGCCCAGAAAAGCAGTGAGCTCATTGAAAGCTGGATATGCATACAAGGATGCTCCTCCAACAACGGCAGGTAAACGTTAAGCTAACTCTGCATAGGACAGAGCATTTAACACAATCTATAACCCAGCTAGTACAAAACTAAATGCCACCCCTTCATTGTAACAGACCAAAAATATAATTAATAAATAAAATTCAATAAACCAAAAATGAAAGGTACTTCTAAGAATTTATCATTGTTTGACTTGCTCCAACTACGGATTACTAGGCCATTATATCTAATCATGGCCCTGTGGTGGCCACTGCCATCTTGGCTGCAAGGACCGTCTTGTACAATGAGCGTATGATTTTCAAAATCTATGTAAAACCTATGTCCCTCTAGCAATGATGCAGAACCTTAACATCCTAGGTTCGACATTAATAGAGTATTTATAAATTAGCTTTCACAAGTCTAACAATGATATTAAAAAATTACAAATTTTTTCCAGGTTGTGATTTTGAAGAGTCATTGGGGGTCCTGGTTTACTACGTTGTGAAGAAACTTCAAATAAAAATTGGATCTTTTACAGTCACGTATCAGGCTGGTGGAGTGATGAAAGAAATTGTTCCCGAAAAGCTAATCATATGTTAAAATAGAGATTATTTAATGCTTCAATGAGTCAAATAAAGTTTAAGGGATGCGTATATGTTGAGTTTATTGTATGCTTGAATGACATGGCCATGCTGAATAGCCCTGACTTGCAGGCCTTGCTTTCAATGGGAGTAGCCATGACGGTGGCTAAACTTTGGTTCTGTATGGCTGCACGTTGAGCTTGTATTACTAGGAATTGCTTTGGTTTCTTACCCGGCAATTGAATGTATTCATATACCCAATACCTTTCTTTGTAGTAAAGAAAAATATATTTATAGAGAATATACTTATGGAAAATTGAATCATGCGTTTTGTATGTGTTTGGAAGTGTTATGAGTTTGAGTTTTCTTAGTGGAATTTACAATCAAAATAAAAAAGCATGAATTTGTAGTTTTTAGCGAGATGTGAATTATGCTTGACTGAGGTTTACCTTGAAAAAAACTCAAACTAGCCTTTAACTCTCAAACACACCCAACCTCACATTCAAACACATCCGACATGCTCGTTTGGGTTGAAGTGTCATGCTCTTTCTGGGTTGTTGTACCATGCACCATTGGCTGGAGATTGTGGCCATTTGTTGTGGGCATGGAGAGTAAGGTGGAGCAATTCGTGTAAAAACACGAAGATACCTTGCATAGAGAATTGTTTTGCATAAAAAAGTTTGTGTGAGCTAGAAAAGGTTCTTGTTTATGAAAAGTTTGCGTGGTTGATCTAAACGGCTGAAAAAATATTTATACGTATGTTTTTTAAATAGTTTTTGGGTATTATCAATAATACTCTTCCTGTCAAAGAAATATTATTAGTGATCAAATAATTTCTCGAATAAGTCTTGACCATGTGGTCATACATATTTGAATTTTGGCATCTATGGAACTATTTTTTGTCTTGAATTCAAATTCGAAACATAGAAAGCAAATTCACAAGGGTCAAACCTAATTAAGCTTATGAAGGATAATGATGCCATTTAAAACACACACTTTCCTAGCCATTAATGAGGATTCACAAATTATTCAATGCAAATTATGAAAACGTTTTAATAAAAATATCTCCACCAAAGAGAAATCCTATCTTCGAATTCTGACATCCCATTTTCCCCCCTTGCATTAACTCCATCGTTACCAGATTGTAAACAGTCCTCCACTCTCCCAAGTTAACTAAGCAAGAAGGACAAGAAGTAATGTTTTGCATGCGTGCTCGTTTTGTTCTTTGCCATGGAATTTCCTCTATTCCAAGTTAATGCATGCATGCCCGTCACATTCCCATTCTTGTGGATTGCACGACTCTTCAACTTTCGTTCTTGGTCTAAATCTTCACCCAGAGAGAACTTTTGTTGACCAACCATGCATGAGTAAAAACTTGCTGTTTTTTTAGGTTAGGTATTGCAACCAAACCCCGGTAATTTGAAATGGGAATTTGACTAGGAAAAAGGTTTGAGTAGGAGAGAATTTGAATTTCATTATTCCTACCACAAATGGTAATAAAAAAATGTTATCCAAGACCATATAGAACAACAAAACTAAAACCTTGGGTATTGATCCGAAGCCAGAGGCGAGTAGACTTTACCATGTTTCATCATGTTGGATTTGCTATTTTTTTTTTTTCAATTCATTGTAAAAAACAATACTATAGAGTTATAAAAGAACACATTTTTTATATCAAGTTTCATGGTGGATAAAATGATATAAATGGAAAAAAAGGAGAGTAGTTCGAAATATTTTAGGACGATTTGAGATATAAAATACTAGCTTTGATTGTATTTTGATAGTGTTCTCTATTTAGAAAAAATTAAAGACATAAGATAAATATGTTTTAAAATAATTTTAAATTGAATTTTTTATATTCAAAATAAAAATTACATGTAGACATTTCTCCTGTGTTTCTATCATTTTTTTTTTTTATGTACATTAGCTTAGATAATTTATAAAACTTTCACTTTTGCATACCTATTTGAATAGAGTAAAAAACATACTTTTAACTATCATACTTACTCTCCTCTATAAAAGAAAAGAAAAAAATCAATTGTGAATATGTTATTTTACCAAAAAAAAAAAAAAAACTTGAAACCTGATATGATGATTATATATATTTTTTCTAATAAATAGTTAATCAGAGGAAAATAAAAGAAAAAAAGAAAAAGTATATGATGCAATGGAGGTGAATATGAGCTGTAACATCCATGCCATCCTCCCTTTCCTGACCCATCACAACCTCATTACAGTGAAGTAATTCAATCCCAATCCCAATCCCATTTTTATCCCCCCACAAACCACAAAGACTCTCTCTCTCTCTCTCAAATTGCCTAATAAATAAAAAACGAAGGAAAGAGTAGAGACATACAAGCCTTCTTGAGGGCTTCCTTTCTCTTCTCCCTTATTTTCCCACCTGAATTTTCTGCTTCTTTTCCTCAATTGTGTATCTCTTTTATAACTCATTGAATCTTCATTGACCCTTTATTGAATGCAGTTACCTTAAGAGAAGCTAACTGGTTTAATCCACGAGAAAGCTTCAATCTTTCGGGGTTCAGTCTTAAAAAATCAAAAGTCTAAGCTACCCAGGTTCGGTTAAACCATTGACTTTATTGTATATAATGCTTTATTATTCTTGGTTTTGGGTTATAGATTGCAAATTTTCAATCTTTTAAGATTTGTATAAGCAATTCAACATTCTGTGTCTACTTGTTTGTGGACTAGGGTTTTAGAGGTAAGAAATTGGTGTGCTTGTGCTTTGGGTTTCAAGTTTAAAGGGTTTATGTTAATGGGTTTTCGCCTGTCTTTTCATTGGCTATAGGGTCGAGGTGTTTTGAGGTGCGTGCAAAGTACTGGGGATTGGTGGCTTGATTGGGATATGAATCGCAGGGTGCGGCGAAAAGTGGCAAAGAAGAGTAAGGAGAGGGTGGGAGTACCTGGTAACCCTGAAATTGGAGATGCGGATTTGTGTCCGGATAGTAATGAGGACGTTGATTGGACTAGCTTGCCAGATGATACTGTGATTCAGTTATTTTCTTGTTTGAATTATCGTGACCGTGCAAGCTTGTCATCAACGTGTAAGATATGGAGGGTTTTAGGTCTCTCTTCGTGCTTGTGGACTTCATTGGATCTTCGTGCCCACAAATGTGATCCTGGGATGGCAGTTTCCCTTGCTTCTAGGTGTGTGAATCTTCAGAAGCTTCGGTTTCGTGGAGCAGAGTGTGCTGATGCAATAATACATCTTCAAGCTAGGAATTTGCGTGAAATAAGTGGTGATTACTGTAGGAAAATAACGGATGCAACACTTTCTATGATTGTTGCTCGGCATGAGGCACTTGAAACCCTCCAACTTGGGCCAGACTTCTGTGAGAGGATAAGTAGTGATGCTATTAAAGCAACAGCCTTTTGCTGTCCGAAACTAAAGAAACTTCGGCTGTCTGGATTAAGGGATGTTTCTGCTGAAGTCATCAATGCTTTGGCTAAGCATTGTCCGAATTTGATTGATATTGGGTTATTGGACTGTCTAAAGGTTGATGAAGTAGCATTGGGGAATGTAGTATCTGTTCTTTTCCTCTCAGTTGCAGGGACATCAAATATGAAGTGGGGTGTGGTCTCACATCTTTGGCACAAGCTGCCTAAACTGATCGGTTTGGATGTTTCAAGAACAGATATTGGTCCAAGTGCAGTTTCTAGATTGTTGTCATTATCACCTAGCTTGAAGGTTTTGTGTGCAATGAATTGCCCAGTTCTTGAAGAAGACAATACCTTTAGTGTGAATCAATACAAAGGAAAATTGTTACTTGCCCTCTTCAATGACATTTTTAAAGGACTAGCTTCTTTATTTGCCGACACTACAAAGACGGGGAAAAATGTCCTTTTGGATTGGAGGAATTTAAA
Organism: Populus euphratica; assembly: GCF_000495115.2. Lineage (NCBI taxonomy): Eukaryota > Viridiplantae > Streptophyta > Magnoliopsida > Malpighiales > Salicaceae > Populus > Populus euphratica. Next base: position 2,208,284 of record NW_011499846.1, read on the forward strand.
GACCAAGGACAAGAACGTCGATGAAATCATGAATTGGCTTGAATGGATTCTATCCCATACCCTTTTGCGTACTGCTGAGAGTAATCCACAAGGTTTGGATGCTTTCTGGCTCAAGCAAGGTGCAACAATATTACTTAGTTTAATGCAGAGCTCCCAGGAGGAAGTTCAAGAAAGGGCGGCCACAGGACTTGCAACTTTTGTGGTCATTGATGATGAAAATGCTAGCATAGATTGTGGAAGGGCTGAAGCAGTTATGCAAGATGGCGGCATACGTCTTCTTCTAAACCTCGCAAAATCTTGGAGGGTAGGTCTTCAGTCAGAGGCTGCTAAGGTGAATTTCTTCAATGGATGTGCAGCAGCGCTGATTATAGCTCGATTACTGTTCATCCAAAAGATTTTTATAATTTTTTACCATAATCTAGTCTCCCAAATAGTTTAATTTGATATACTATATCCCACTTTCTTATTCTTCTTATATTTTCTCTCTTCTGTGAAGACTATTGATTTTGTGTCTCAGTTTGATCTTGATTTTCACTTGAAAACATGGATCTGGATGAATATTCTAAGTTGTTAATGATACAGGCAATAGCGAACTTGTCCGTAAATGCAAATGTTGCAAAAGCTGTTGCAGAAGAAGGAGGAATCCAAATCCTTGCTGGGTTGGCAAGTTCCATGAACAGGCTGGTTGCTGAAGAGGCTGCTGGAGGGCTTTGGAATCTTTCAGTCGGAGAAGAGCACAAGGTTTAATATTTTGCTTTTCTTTATTTTATTATCAGAAGACATGTCCTAAACTTCTAATTTTGGTAATTTTAAAATTATTGACAGGGTGCCATTGCTGAGGCTGGTGGAGTCAAAGCTCTGGTTGACCTTATATTCAAATGGTTCTCTGGTGGCGATGGAGTTCTGGTGCAGTCTTTAATATCCTGTTCTATGTTCTTAGCATATAAAAGTTTTTCCCTGCATGTGCATTACCTGTGTTATATTCAAGTAAATATAGTATGACAATATTTTGAATTTGTTTCCAATTTTTCTGTGTCCAGGAACGTGCAGCTGGTGCTTTGGCAAATTTGGCAGCTGATGACAAGTGCAGCATGGAGGTTGCATTAGCAGGTGGTGTACATGCTTTGGTGATGCTTGCTCGTAATTGCAAGTTTGAGGGAGTACAAGAGCAGGTGTGCTGTTTTCTATTATTAGGAGATATGTTATTCGAAAAGAAGGTGCATACTAAGATCTGTACAGGAGACACTGATCATTTTACTGTAGCTTGGAGCCTACATGTTTGAATTAGAATTTGTTTGCTCTTGATATATACTTTTTAATTTTCTTCTTCTTGCCCTGTTGTTTTATTCAACATGACAACTCAACAAGTTATAATGTCTGCTACATATTATTATCAAAAATTTTGAACTTTTCAGAAAAGAATGTGGCAAAGAGCCATCAAATGTTCATGATCATGGTGTGTTTGGCTTTGAAAATAACCTCATAAGGTTCAGTTTCTGGTGACTTGTATATCCCCCATAGTTAAAAACATGTCCACCATTAACTTGAAAACCTTCTTGGAACTAAGGTTCACATGTACTCCATATTGAAATGCCTTTGCTATTCCTTTATGGTCTGCTGTGCTATGACTGAATGACTTCAATAAGAAGGTTCCTAATTTGAAATTTGTAATTTTAAGGGTCCTATTTATTTTCCGCTAATTATTTCTTTGAAAGATTTTTTCAGTGTGAAATTGATCTGTTGTGAATTATTAATGTATCTTCATAATGTTAGGCTGCTCGTGCCTTGGCTAACTTGGCTGCTCATGGAGATAGCAATACTAACAATGCTGCTGTTGGACAAGAAGCAGGTGCTCTTGAAGCCCTTGTTCAACTCACTCGCTCACTCCATGAAGGTGTCAGGTAATTCCTTTACAAATCTGTATTATGTATCCCTTATCTAAGCTTTTTTTTTAATCTGTCAAATACTTTTCTTTATCTAATTATTCATTAATCTTTGCTGCTTTCTTCCTGCTATTGAAATCTTCTATCTGGATACAATCTATTGATAAGAACCTTATCCCATTCTAATATCAATTCTTAAACACCAGAAGGTAACAATTTCCCTCTACCTGTCTGTTTAGCTCTGATAAGAACAAAAGATAATAAAAAACCCCAGTTATGAGTTTAGTTTCTTCCTTAATTATTGCATAATCTTAATTATTTTTTCCTTTATGGAGATTTTGTCTTGGACTACAGTTTCCACAATCTTTTTTTTTCCCAGTCATCACCAAGGATTAAGGAGTCAATGAAAACTCTTCTTGGTGGCAACTCAATTTTTTTTCAATGCTGTTCGAATTTCTTATTTCATCCACTGCTTGCTAACTTAACCTAGATGGTCGCCCTTTTCTTTTTGTATTTTGTAGCTTACCTTTTAGTTTGTTTTCCTTATTGGAAAAGAAAGGTAAAAGGAAGTACCTGGACTGTAATTGTTTCCATCCTTTTATTGGGTGTGATTTTTTGTGTTTGAAACTTTAGTTGTTTGAATTATGTTTTAGCAAAAAATTTGTGTCTGCTCAACATATTTGAAAATTATATTTAGTTCAACCCTCTAACATTCTGTTCTTGCAGCTTAATCACCTTAAATTTATTGGACTTTAGTGTTTGGAATCATTGTTTCTAATGCCTATGGTAAAAGAGCTGTATTCTTTGGCCAACAGTAGTTTAGAAATCCATAAGCCATGACTCTTTATATGCGCACGCATTCAATATTTTATCTGAAATGTAGTATTTTAATTGCTTGTTAAACAGGCAGGAAGCTGCTGGTGCATTATGGAACTTATCATTCGATGACAGAAACCGAGAAGCAATTGCAGCAGCTGGTGGTGTTGAGGCCTTGGTAATATATTTACTTGGTACCTTCAAGTGTTGTTAGTCTGCGAGATTCATGGTAGCATTGGCACACAAGAGGAAAGTTCTTCATTGAAAGTACTTTTTATAATGTGCTTGTTTGAGAGAACAAGGTGCCTCTTAGTTAGCATTTCAACGACTAGCTAGATGATGGGTTCCTCATCAATCAAGTATCAATTTAAATACACAACATTAATGACTTGTGCATGACCCATGGCTTTTTCTTTGGTGAAGACAACACGTTATAAATATGGAAGTGATGGAGAATGAAGCAAAACTTGTAGGGTTAATATTTAACCATTCAATGTTTTAGTAGTGTTTAGAAATTATTTGTTTTATAGCTAGTACTAAGTAGCTTTATTAAAGTCTTTCTTCTGTCCTTGTTGGATTTGGTTTCCTATTTGGATTACGAGTTTTGTTGATTTCATATTTATTAGGGCTTTCCATGGTTTGTTTTTTCTGCTCTTAATAGGATTAATTTTCCCCATGTGGAATATTGTTGCTGCCTATATAAGGCATCCTAGCTAGTTGATCGATCAAATACATTGACTTTTTAGAGATGGGCACTCTTTATTTTGTTTTCTCTCACTTGCTTGTACATTAATTGAATATTCACCATTGGAGCTTTCCACAATATTAAGTTTGATTTGCAAGGCAAGATGTTGTTCATCATTCTGAGATGAAGTGTTTGGAAACTGAAAGCTACGACTATGTAGTAAAATTATCCACCTCCTGTGAGAGCAAAAACACTTCCAAAAGGGTAGACTGTCTTTTTGAAGCCAAGCTCACATTGCAAAAATAAGTATAATAAATGTGCTTGCTTAAAAATTGTAATTCAGCATCTTGTATTCAGGGTTCCTCTTTCAGTCCTTTACCTTTTTCTCTTTCCCAGAATCCCTGAGAGTCACGCATCACTTTATTGATTTTTTCTTGAGCAAGGAACTGCTTTTCATACTTCTTATACTTGTTCAGGAAAAAAAAAAAAACCTTCTTATTATCACATTACCACCTTTACTTGTCTCTCAGTCTAGTTTGAACTGATTTGGTAATTATTGTAGTTTAATTAAACCAATATACATGAGAGTCAGTAGACATGAATGGTTTAGCTGATCGAGCCAGGTATATTTTATGTTTTTGATGCTCATTGTCTACATTTATTATGCGTTAACTTTCATTCATAGCATCCTTTATACCGACTCGTGCTTGGTCCAAGTTTTATGGGAAGCATTTATTCATCACTAAAGTTTTACTTTCAGAGGTGGAAAATCCTTCAACTATTTATGTTTTTGCTTTGTTCTGTGGGCTAATGGCCAAAATGGCCAATGACTTTAGCAGCAACAATTATACTTTCGTTTCTTGGTTTTATGATTTTTCCTGATTACTTTTGATGACCAATGGTGTCTTCTGTGGTAGGAAGTTCCACCATACATGTATTGAAGGTTTCATTTTATGTGGTTTATTCAGGTAGCCCTTGCACAATCTTGTGCAAATGCCTCTCCAGGTCTTCAAGAGAGGGCTGCTGGAGCTCTCTGGGGATTGTCAGTATCAGAAGCCAACAGGTAAATACAGTGGTTCATTATTTTGGATCTCATTTTATTGTGTATTACAAATTGCAAGATATGACTTCATGTACCAAGGAAATATGTATATGTTTTTGTTTGCAACCATCAACTGAAGCCCAGCCACAGGGTAGTTTCCTTGCACTTGTATAGGGAATTCTTCAAACCAGAGAATTCTCTCCCTTGTGAGTTGTGAAAGGTAGAGGGATATTGGCCGCAGCCAGCTGGTGATATGCTGCATATTGTTTGAGAAAATGCTTTTGTAATTTCCCACATGACGCATGATGATTATTTTTGAGCATAGAATGTTAGACACAAATAGCCAAAGTAAGAACGTTGAAAAGTATCTCTCCATACTAACAGTATTTAGTCATTATAAAGATACATAAGCGTGGCATCTCTGAATCATCAAAATGTTGAACATGTACTTTATGCACTTTGACCATACAAATGTCTATTGTCATCATTTTTATCTTGCAATTTTATGTTATTTTCTCTTGAACTTGTTCTTATGTAAGAAAATAAACCTATGTATTCTCTATGAAATGAAGGTTTTCTATTCTTAATATTAGTTTTTATATTAGTGCTAACCATTTATTTTTTGGTCTGTATTAGCATTGCTATTGGACGAGAAGGAGGTGTTGTGCCTCTGATTGCTCTGGCACGCTCTGAGACTGAGGTCAGTCTTTCATTCTTCCACTAGCCAATGTCTGAATTTCCTAGTCATTATCAAAAATTTCTCTGACTTCAGGAAAATCATCATCATTTTTTAATGTAACTGTGACATTTGTTGGCATCTATAATCAGAGCCTTCAACAAGTTTGCAACTGCTTGAAACTTGAAAAATTCCCGTATGTTTCTTGCTGTCAATAAAACCCTGGTCAACCTTAATGTATGTTTTCTCTTCTAGGATGTTCATGAAACCGCCGCAGGAGCTCTCTGGAATCTTGCTTTTAATCCAGGAAATGCTCTTCGTATAGTGGAGGAAGGAGGGGTTCCTGCACTTGTTGATCTATGTTCTTCATCTGTATCGAAGATGGCTCGCTTCATGGCAGCATTAGCATTGGCCTATATGTTTGATGGGAGGTACTTATCCAATCTCCCTCGCAGGTGCATGGATAACGTATAAAATATTCCTGCATTTTGGTTAAAATTTTATATTGATTTTTTTTCTTATGCAGAATGGATGAATTTGCACTAATAGGAACTTTAACAGAAAGCACTTCAAAGAGTGCGAATTTAGATGGAGCTAGAAGGATGGCTTTGAAGCACATTGAGGCCTTTGTCCTTACATTTACTGATCCGCAAGCATTTGCCACTGCTGCTGCATCATCAGCTCCAGCAGCATTAGCACAAGTAACGGAGAGAGCTCGTATTCAAGAAGCAGGACATCTGCGATGCAGGTGCCTCTCTCTTATGCACATACATGCACACTTGCATGTCGGGCTTACATACATTTATTACCATTCCAATACAATCATTTGCTTTATTTTGCAGCTTAAGTTGCATGAATTAAGAACAGTATATGCTGATGTTTGAACTTGCAGTTAGCTGCTTTGCAATTGTGCTTGCTTGTTAGTGTAAATCAGTTATGATTGTGGTTGAATTTGTTGAATACATGTAGATGATGCTGATTTTGTGTGATTTGTATACTCAAACTTGCATCCATTTTCCTTTAGGTCTTCTCTCTTCAGCATGAAGGCCATCATACATATATCGACTCTCTTTATCACTCCTCTTTTCTTAAAGTTTGGGCTGCACAGATAGTGTCAGTTGACTAGGCCACCTATCTTGTGTTTCCCATAATTGCTCACCCCTCTCATGAATGACTTCAATTTTATAGTGCTGACTGGTTCTTTAATTTACCATAATACTCCTATTTATGAGTGTGGTTTCACACCATTTTGTTGCGATAAACCTGAGTAAAATTTTTTCTTCTCACTTTCTTCTTCGTATGGCCTCAGTGGAGCTGAAATTGGAAGATTTGTTGCCATGCTACGGAATCCTTCTTCTATACTAAAGGCTTGTGCTGCGTTCGCTCTTCTCCAGGTAATCTTGCTCATAGAGACTCTTAAAAATGAAAGCTCCAAGTTGGTTAAGTTTAATTCTATTTTTCCACTGAGTATTTGATTGGGTAAGTTTAATTCTCATATGTGTGAATTTAATCCTTCAATTGCAGTTTACCATTCCTGGTGGACGACATGCGTTGCACCATGCGAGTCTCATGCAGGGTGCTGGAGCTGCACGTGTCCTGCGAGCTGCAGCTGCTGCAGCAACTGCACCACTTGAAGCCAAAATCTTTGCAAGAATTGTACTGCGCAATCTTGAGTACCGCCATATAGAATCTTCGATATGAAAACAATCTTAGCCTAGCTGATGGAAGCTAATAGACATCGAGATCCAAGCTTCCCTTCTTACCCAGTGGAATAGAATGTATTCTGCGTTGTAATCTCTATATAAAGGAGCCAAACTACTTCCTGAAGCAAGTCTGCTTAACTTAATTCTTTCTCCTCTTTCCCTGCCTTTTTTTTTAAGGTATTTAGAGGTGGTTTAGTTGAGTTTGGGTTATTTTTGTCCTCTTATGTAGCAATTCCTTGTAGTTATACTGTAAGTACTTTTGGTTGGGGTTTGATCTAGAAACAAAGTACATAAACATTTTTTTTTATATAATCTGTATTCATTGCGACATTTTCCATATAATGATATTTGAACTGTTTGAGATTGACGAGGCTCTGATCAATTCTTTTCTTCCTGGTGTTATGGAAAATAGTTTTTTTAGAAAACAATAGCTTTGGGAGAGTGAATTTCAGGCCTGGGACTTGATTTTTTTATTTTTGAGGAAAGTGCTTTATAATCACTCGATTGTTGGTTTTATGAACTGTAAGTAAGAAATTTGTGCAAAAAAATTAATATAATAGTTAATATCATTTTTCTTATGATCAGGAAGAGTTTTGTGAACGAGATGTGCAAGAAGAACATTTTGTTTCTTTCAATTTGTACCATCAACTCATTTTTGGAAATAAACATTATATTTAATCCCTTCTGCTCCAAAGAATAAAGATTTTTTTTATATATATATATAGAAAATAGATGTTCAATAGAATGATATCTAAGAGAGTTTTAGGAAAAGAAAAATGAACAAGAAATAAAATAAATGGATAGATATTCATTATGAAAAATGGACATCTACTTCTACTGATCATTTTCCTTCTCTGATTTATGATGGTGGTGATAGGAGTTCTGAGCCTACAGCAGAATATGCAGTAAATGCTGATCCCCAGTGCGTCCAGCTAGCTCCATGAAGAAGTTCTTGATTGTTGAAAGCCATCAATAAGATGAAGCTTCTTTTATCATCTGCTGAGTAGGGGTAGTGCTTGTTCCTCCTGGACACATTGATGAGTTCAACTTTTCCAGCTTCATCCAATGTATGGCCGGGTCTCTAAGGCGTAGATCGAGTAAGAGAATTTAAAGCTAAATAAAAAGTAAAACTAGATTGAAAAAAATTATGACTTACTTTCATTCATGATAACTAGAAATTCTAACAGTCTTTAAAGATTAAGGATAAAAAACTGATTATATAATAGGTAAGATAACTATTTTCTTGCATACCCCATCTAAAAGTTATCGTGAAAACTTTATTGATTCAGCTCAAATTCATTTGTAATGTTAAAAAAAAAGTATCTCAAACAACATGAATATAAAAATAAATTCAACACACATCAATATGAAAAATTTAAATTCAATTAAAAAAATAAATATTTTCAAATACTATTTACAATTAAACATTAACATGAATGAAAAGCAATCGAAGTTATTTGAGCCTCCATTTTATTTATTGCAACAGATTGTGGAGTACTTCGAATGCAATAATTCACCATCCGCCTGCAAATACATTATACAAATTCTGCAAATAATAACGTTGAAGCCATGGAAAAGCTCAATAGAATGTTATACAAGAGTTTCACGAAAAGAAAAATGAACAAGAAATAAAAGAGATAGATAGATATTGTGTGAAGAATGAATTTATACTTCTACTATTTATTTTCCTTTTTCTTTCATTTATGATCGTGGTGACAAGAGCTCTGAGCCTACAACAGAATATTCAGTAATTGTTGATCCTCAGTGCGTCCAACTACCTCCATGAAGAAGTTCTTGATTGTTGGAAGTCGTCTATAAGATGGAGCTCTACTGAGTAGAGGGCGGTGCTTGTTCCTTCAAGTAAGGTAATATGTATTTCTTCATATCAGTTTGAGAAATGTCAAGAAATCCCCCGGACACATTGATGAGTTTAACTTTTCCGGCTTCATCCAATGTTTTCAAACCGATCCAGTCTTCAATGTAGAGCTGAGTCTATAAGGCGAAGAACAAGTTAAAAGAATTAAAAGCTAACACTGATTAGAATTAAAAGAAAATAAAAATTAACTTAAGACGAGCAACAAAGTTCAGACAGTCGAAGATGTGTAACTTAAATTAGAGTAGGATTGTAAATATTACCTTTTGTGCTAGAAAAAACATTATCGAAGGATTCATCAAGATTGCATCCAAACCTGGGGATTCTCTTCGGTACTGAAACTGTCTTTGCTCAAACTGATAGGGATCAGTAAGTTAAGATGATTAGCGAGAATCGAAAGATGTAAAGGAAACCCAATATGGTCGCATTTGGTTAGTGTCTTTGGATAGAAAAGACGAAGAGAGTTAGCATAAAAGATTCGAGATAAAATAAGATCGACTCAGATAGAAATGTGTTTGACAGAAGTAACTCACCATGATTAAAACTAAGTTCTCTAAACTGGCGAACCGTTCCTTGTATGCTGAATTTCTTGTATTATTGATCTCGTTGTTAAGCTTGGGGAGGAATCTGCATCCTGTTAAATATGCAAGAAACTCCAGTAAGATACAAATTTATGCTGCTATGACGATTCATTTAAGGCAAATAAGAGGAATGGATGACTTGCTACTTCTTAATCCAACATAACTATGCATTTTCCTTTTGATAATGCTTCAAATTTCTTATTGGTGATTTCTTTCATGTTATGGGGGAAAGTAGGGGAAGTAGCAGTGCACTGTTGGGGGATGCATGGAAGCTGCACAGAGCTTGGAATTAGAAGATCAAGAGGATGTATCTTGATATGGCGTGACTGCTCAGAATGACCGGTTATGACTGATTATGAAGAGTAAGGATATGGTTTGTGTCGAATTCCTTCCTACTTTATGTCATCTGTTTACAATGATATTACTTGTCATTTGTGTAATCATTTTGATTATAAAAGGAAATCCTAGTCTTATTGTAAAGATATTCTAGGAGTTCAGGAAAGGCAGAGCAAATTGATAGATGATTGAAACCTTTAAATTTTAATTTTAATTTTATTATTATAGGTAAAATAAATTTATAATATAATTGTAAAAATTAGATTGAATCCAAGAAATTTTTTGCTTAAATCTTCCTACAAGAAACTGAAATAAATAAAACAAGGAGAATATTTGAATAATTAAAGAAATGAAATTCTGAAAATAAAATTGATAAATTAATATGTTGGTAATTTAGTTTAAAGGGTTAATACATTCATTTCTATAAATATATTGATCATGAAAGTAAAAATAAATGTTCTTTCAAGTTAAAAAAATAAATTTGATATTTCCTAAAGCCAAGAGGAATTAAAGAGACTACTACTAAATTAATTAGACAAATCTTTCTAATTAATTTTTTACCATCAAATGAATTTAATATTGAAAAGAAATTATCATTCATTCGGCAATAACTTTAAGTGTAAAGTCTGTTAAATTTATACTAAACAATCATTTAAAAACTTGATAATTTAATTTAACTTATTCTTTCTTAATAAATTAGGATGAGAGTTGCAACAATTAAAATAATTTATTTGCTTGCAACTCCAATTCTTAACAATAGTTATAAAGTGAAAGAAACTAGAAAGTTTATATGTCATCTTAAAATAATTCAGTTATCGTGAATAGAAATCAATATCATAATTATGAAGAAAAAGAAAGTATTTCAATTTAAAAAAATTATAATAATAATATTATTTCTCATAACTTAATATTAGAGACGGTGTCTATTTTTCTTTGAACAAAATTAAGAATTCATTACTCGTGATCTTGATCTCCAAAAATTCTAGGAGCAAAAATAATTCTTTGAAAGTTTCAGTGGCAAAGATTTTTTTTCTTCTTTTGTCACGTTGATCTACTTTTTTTTTTTTAATTTTAAGAGGTAACCTTTATGATAAAATATCAAGGCTAAAGACTAGAAGATTACAAGCTAGAGAAAGTATCTATCTGATCCCATCATATATTTTTTAAATGGTAGGACTTTTATGTTATTAGTTTCTCATTATATCAGGAGACAAAACCTATCATCTAACATGCATCAAGATTTTCATATTGAAAATGATTTTATTTGACCGGAGACTTTATAAAAGTTGTATCTCCTAACATGTAGATGAACTTGAAATTTTGAATCACTTGATTTTGATATTTAAAGCTCAATATATGCTTATTTAAATATCTAATGTGAAAATAAAGAATTTTATTGCAAGTAAAATTCTCATATGATTTTGCAGGTCTAATTAAAAATCTAGATGAAATTAAATTATTTTTTTTATATAATACTTTTTTTGCTGGATATATGTGGTTCAACTTTGATTATTCCATGTTTCCATTCTATAACTCCAACTTAGTGACAACTCTATTAAAAAAACTGAACTTCAAAATATAAAACATAAAATTTCTTATCTTTTGACAATTAATTTATAAAGTTACTTACAGGGAGCTCAATCAAATAAACTTTACAGACATTCAAAGCATAATGTGAAAGGAGTTTTGACAATTTGATATAACCTCGTCGTATTAGTTTCTCTTTTTGGCAATTCAGTAGTAGGGGGTCTGGTTTCCTCTTCTTGTTTTTTTTTTTGGTTTTCGAATGAAATGGATGTAGAGTCGTGGCTATTTGCATCTGACTTTTATTGTAGCATGATGACTTGTTGCATTTATTTTGTGTTAGGTGTTAGCGACAAAAGCAGAGACAAGGGAGTAAAACAGTTCACTGAGCTTTTAAGCTCGTGGTCCTGCGTTCAGGAATAAAATACTTCCCTAGGTGTGATTCGTCGCCTGATAGTTCTTGTGAAGGATAAATCATTTCATTTTCCCCCATCCAGAAATTCTCTGTTTAAGAATTCAATACACGTTGACTTCTTATCTCTGATGAAATTGCATGAGCACTTGGCTCCCAGTGGTTTTTCAAAATCCCAACAGTGAGTCTGGTTCTTCAGCAATGGTTGATATATGCAGGTTCTCAGCCCCTCCTCGTGGGAGTGCACAAGTTAAATTCGTGAGTGAATATAAGGAAACACTCCTGCTACTTCAGTTATGGAGTTTGAGTATCCAAACTATCCCTCATGTGAATCCACAATTGACCTATGACAGACTCTATAAAATCCAATTGTGGGTGAGCTATCCCCCCAGATATGAACTCTGAAACCCTACTATCAACTTCTATAGCACTACTACCAACCTCCTTCTTTGCCCCCCTTCTCCTCATCAATCCATTAATTTCTTTCACATCTTTCCATCGCTCCTCCATGGCATATAAGTTCCTCATCATGACATGGATTCCACTGTTACCTGGCTCCATATTGACAGCCTGATTTAGTACTCTCTGCGCTCTAGTAACATCGTTGGAGAATCCACAGGCAAATGAAAAGGAGCTCAGAATTATTCCATTAGCCTCGTAAGGCATATTTTTAATCAAATTCTCAGCTTCATCTAAGCACCCCGCCCTCCCTAATAAATCAACTAAGCATCCATAATGCTCAATTTTTGGGCTAAGCCCAGATTCGATCATGGCTTTAAACTGTCCTTTCCCTTCCTCTACCAAACCACCATGGCTGCAAGCAGATAAAACACCAGTCATGGTTATGTCATTTGGCTTAATTCCTTCCTGTTGCATCTCCGAAAATGCCTCCAGTGCTTCACTAGCAAGCCCATTCATTGCAAATCCATTTATCAAAGCATTCCAGGTAGCCGTTTCCTTTTGAGGGATCTCGCTAAAAACTTTTCTTGCTTTCGATATTTCTCCACATTTTGCATACATATCGACAAGTGAAGTACAGACATTGACTGCTGCATCAAGTTTCTTCCTCTGAACAAATCGATGTACCCATTCACCCAATTCCAGAGCACCCAAAGTGGCGATAGCTGGAAGAATGCTTACAACTGTTACTTCATTTGGTTCAAACACCGTGCTTGACTGCAACTCACGAAACAATTTTAAGGCTTCATGGGGTTGCTTATTCTGACAGTACCCACCAATCATCGCATTCCAAGAGACAAGGTTCTTCTCCGGCATAGCATCAAACAAAAACCTAGCAGATAAAACATCACCATTATTACAGTACCCATAAATCATACTGGTCCAAGAAATCACATTCCTTTCCGGCATCTCATCAAACAAACTCCTCGCAGATTCCATATCTCCCACTTTAACATATCCATCAATCAGAAGATTAAAGGCCGCAGAATCTCTCCCAGGCATCAGCTTAAATAGAAACCACGCATTGCCCATATCCCCGCGCCTCACATACCCACCAATAAGCGCAGTCCACGACACTAAACTTCTATCAGGCATATCATTAAACACCTTCCTTGCCAAACCCAAATTCCCAAACTTTGCGTACATATCCACCAATGCCGTTGACACATACATATCAAAGCAAAACCCAATTTTCACAACATGACCATGCGTCTCTAAACCTTCCCAAACAGCCATCCTCAAAGCACAACACTTCGCTAATACAGTAAAAGTGAAATTATCAGGCACAAAACATGTTTCTCGCCTAAGATCTTTATAAAGACTGAAAGCATCAGCTAATTGGCGCATAACCACATGAGATTTTATCATAGAATTGCAAAGGAAGGTGTCACCTCTGTGAGACCTATTATCGAACAAGTGGCGAGCATGACGGATACTAGAGAGCTGCCCACAAGTGGTTATGAATTTAGTAAGAATGTTAACATTAGCATCAATGGCGTTCCGAAGAATGAGTGCATGGATTTGCAAGAGGGTTTTTCTTGTCCTGCATCGTTGAAGAAGAAACAGGCACTCTCTTTCCATTGGACTCCAAAGAATACCTTGTTGCTGCTTCTGGTCTAGCATTGCATAATTTGAATCAATAAATATCACCAATTTAGCTTTAGCACCAAAAGAAAATATGTCTTTAACTTTTCTCTTCTCTCCACCTTATCATCCAAATTCAAGTTTCTGCTTCTTTGCTTTTGAATCGAGAGGTTGTGCAAATGATTGGTAGCCGTCTGCATTTCGATTTTTTAAGACAAACTGGACCTGTTGTCCCTTTATAGACTCCCAGGCTCAGTCCATAGTATATTTTTCTTTTTCAAGAAAGCCCGTAGTCTATTGAGGCCTACTTTTGCTTCGGCCAGGTAATTAAGGTGGACTCAGAACTTGTTTATTTTTTATTTTTAATGTTTTTGGAAAGAAATTCAATTTTATTTTTATTTTTTAAATTAATTTTTTTTCAAAATATTTTTTTATTTGATATATTAATATAAAAATTAAATTTTAAAAAATAAAAAAATATTATTTTAATACATTTTTAAATAAAAAACACTCAAAAAAATCACTAGTTGAAACCAAAAAGAAAAACTGGTTTTTTTATTTTCATTTGTTTGTCGGGAAGAGTGAGTTTCTTATTAATAAACTTGCATGCCAGTTGTCCTCCTCGCGCAGCGAGTAGCAAGAGATATAATACCCATTTTATCAATCTATTTTTAATCTTAAAAATAAAAGAAAAATTTCCTTGAAGATATCCAAATGACAAAACTCATTAGGGAGCTGAATTGGAAAAACGTTTTCAAAATTATAGTTAAAGTGCATATCATGAATATTTAAATAACTCAAATAGCATATATAAGTTGAAAGTTGATCTTATTATAAAAATATATTTCATTTGAGTTGTATTATAGCTCTTAAATTAATTTAAAAGTGGTTTAAAAAAATAATTGGACTTGTAAATTACTGAATTAATTATTTTTATTAAAATAACAATATTTTAAGTTCTTCTTGATGTTGAATAATCTAAATTTAATCGAGTTAATATCACACGGATTTAACTAAAAACTCACTCTTTCAAGGCTATTATATATTAGTTTAATAATTACGAGTCTTAATGAGACCTTATATTTGTAATACGAGAGGGATTGATAAGGAATGTGTGTGTGTGTGTAAAGGGCGAATAAGAGAAACCAGGAAATGCCAGGGCATGGTAAAATAAACGCATAATTTAATCAAATTATTTTCATAAAGTAACAAATCATGTTAAGCATACAAGACCATATTGTATAAGTCACCATATCCATAACAAAAGAAGAGTGGATAAAGGGAAAGGGGGAAAAGATCTACTACAGAGCGATACGATCTCCATCAACATATTTTTACACAGTGTAATGCTGATTCATGGATTCAAGATCCAAGCCCCTTAGCTTGGCAAATGACTCAACCTTGCCTTTCAGTGTATGAAGCTCTCTCATCCTGCACAATCAAAACACGGAATCAAGACCAAGACAGCATAGATTATCCAGCCGTGATGAAACTCTTATCATCTTATGGACTTGGGGTGGCCATCAAAAGTTCTCTATCCTTTAAGCAAGTCACAGACATGAATATTCTTTTGACACAGATGTGCATGGTGGTGTGTTCCAGTAGAAGACAGACTAACCTTGCAATTTCTGCTCGCCTTTTCGCTTCTTCTGCCATGAGATTGATGTCTCTGAAGGTATTTCTCTCGGAAAACATTTTTGTCTCAGTGGACTGAAGGCCATGAAGTGTTCGCTGCTCAGCTGCCCACGCTGCCGAACGAGCTTCCTTCCCAAAGTCCTTTTTGTTGGTAAAAGCAGTCTACAAAAATTGAAAAGAAAAACGAATCAAGAAATGCATTTCGAAGTTTGCAAAGACCTGTAGAAGTAACCACTCACAACTTGTTCAGAACAGTGAACAAATTCGGAAGTGACTGGCTAATATTATACAATATTGTTGATATAATTAAGGATATGTAGCATTAGTGTCAGAATTTACTCACCCTTTGGTCTATAATATTATTCCAGGCTCTTCCACTTAGAGCGTATCGGACAGCGAATTTGATAGGATCCAGCAGAAAGTAAGTCAATATATTGTACACCCAAATGACGGCTGTCCAGCCCCAACCAATACTTCTGATTCCAGCAAATTTCCAGGTTGCAGTAGCAGAGATGACTGTTGCAACCTGCAAAGATTAAAGCAGTCATAACTACCAGAGACGAGACTAAAGGCTCCTTGAGGAAAACAGGTGTAGAGTAAATGCTAGTGGACATGCTATGAGGCATATGTAGCAGCAGAGGCTACCCATTTTTCTAACAAAAACATGGAAGTTAAAGAAGTTTAGAAGGATGCTTATCGTTTTTCAGTGCCCCCTTCCCCATGCTAGGATTCTTACTCATAAAAAATGAAATGTTTTTTAAGCACTCTGATGGCTATAACCTCATGCAAGAAAAGTTTCTGTGGGCATTAGTAAGAGAGATGGTTTCCCCCGAGAACAGTTGATGGGGAATCCAGCAAGTTCTAACATTGTTCCTTGTGACACTTTACAAGTTCACTTATATCGGATTATAAAGCTATGAAATGACATATCCCATACCATTTGGGCAATAATGAAGGCAGAAACAAGCAGAAGGCCTGGACGTTCCAGGAATGACCAGCTCCGGGAGCGAGTCACGAATATCAAGGCCTGACTAATGGTGCTGACTTGAAGATACACAGCAGATGCCAGTTGTTCTTTAAGTGGATTGGCAATTTTTCCATCCGTCATGTTAAAATGGTGCTGGTTGAAGTCCCTCACATTAAAATGTTCCTGCCAAGAGAAAAAAAAAATCAGGAAATAAAAGAGATCAAGAGGTTGAACTGGTAAAATAATTCATAGCTTTCTCACGAAGTAATTATTATAGTCCTTTCTCAATCTCAATATGGCATGTATGTGCTCTTTATACTGAGACGAAAACTTCAGAGACCAGCAGAATTCTACAGTAAAAGAGATGAATGCTAGCTAACGAAAGAGGGGAATTACCGGGAAGAAGTTGGTTTCATAAGCTAACCAGAAGAATACGACAGACATTAGAGCCAGATAACCACCAAGAACAACACCAGTAGCAAAAATTTCACTGAGCTTCCAACTGTCAGGGAGGGGAGAAGGCTTGACTCTGTCCTTGGATATGGTCATGATAGTACCTGGAAGCAAAAACTTAAATCAAACAAGAAGCAAGAGAGATAATAATGACAAATAAAAAGGAATTTATAACACTTTAGATAATTAACTAGAGGCAGAGAAGCTAATAATGCTAACCATCATTAAGAATGGCAATGACAAGAACCATGAATGGAGGGAAGTCAAATTTCCAGAAGACAGTCAGCAACATAAACCCTAGCTGTTGCGCAAAAGCCATATGAGACAAGCCAGAGGTAGGATACATTTTACACATTTTCTTTTGTAACATTGTAGTTTTCAAGGGAAGCTTACCACTATACGAATAGTGATAGACACAGCATATATCTGTCAAATAAAAAAAATATGGATTCATAATCAGAACATCAAGTTTTCACTCCTAGTTTGATCAAACCGTGAATATATTTGGTGTTGAAAGAGTGTAAGCTTACTGTATAATTTTTCATTCTCTGGAAGATTGCACGGCTTGTTAAGACAGCACTAATGATTACACTCAGCCCAGGTTCAGTCAGAACTATATCAGAAGCACTACGGGCAGCGTCTGTTGAATCTGCTACAGCAATTCCAATGTCAGCTTTCTTTAAGGCAGGGGCATCGTTCACTCCATCACCAGTCATTCCACATATATGCTTTCTTGCTTGTAGTCTCCTCACAATCTCATATTTATGTTCTGCAAAAGAGAACAATGGAATAGGAATCATAAAAACAAGCACTATTATACAGTTATTGTCTTTAAAATATGGCTGATGACATACCGGGAAAGACACCAGCAAAACCATCAGCTTTCTCAATGAGCTCATCAATTGGAAGTACTCCAACTGCATCATCTTTGCCTTCACCGAGCAGGGATGAAGATGGATACATATTTGTGCCCATTCCAAGCCTCCTTCCTGTTTCCTTGGCAATTGCGAGTTGGTCACCTAAAGAGAGATTTTCATTAGATGAAATCACAGTTTTAGTGTATACTGTAAATTTAATAACAAAGTTTAACTGAGATACATCTGAAGCCTGACATGCAATTTTCTTATTTTGTTTCCTCAAACTCTGATAATCAAAAGATAAACGAAAATAAAATCATTAAACCGGAATTATAGGTGAAATAAAGGACAAGAATCACACTTAAATGTTGGTAATATTAGAGCCTCTACCTGTAATCATTTTAACACTGACACCAAGGTCCAGTGCTCGTCTAATTGTTTCAGCACTGTCGTGGCGTGGAGGGTCAAAGAGTGGGAGAAGCCCAACAAATTCCCAGGGTCCACCTGGACTGTCCTTTGTACCAGCAGGCACTCCCTAGAGAAGAAAGGTACTTCATTGTTTCAAAAGGTGCACAGAGAAGAACATATAACATGCATCTATTAGAGCATCAAGATTTCAGCAGTCACCTGGCGAGCAACTGCCAGGGATCTCAGTCCGCGTTCTGCAAATTTGTCAATTATTGAATGTACCCTTCGCTCGATTTCTGTTTTGTTGTGTGCCATATGAAGAATCTACGCAGCATAAATACTAAAGATGTCAGATGTTGCGTTTTATGGTTAAACTGGTTATTCTTGTATTCTTGATATTTTATGTTCTACCTGTTCTGGTGCACCTTTGCTGACTCTCTGCATTTTCCCAGCAGCATCTATGTATGTAAGAGCAGTCCTTTTGTCAGTTGGATTAAATGGAAGGAAGTGAACTTCTTGAATCCCAGCTCGTGCCTTACAAACAATTACAGAATACATAACAAGGGTTTGTCAAAATTCATAGGGAAAGCCGGGATCAGTTACGCAAACTGTAAATGTAAGTCCTGCAGAAAATGCTCATATGGGGTTTTATGTGCAAGTCAAAAACTAACTTCTGACACTAAACCCAAGAAATTGTTAGTAGATAGCTCATCAAAGTATTGAAATCCACAAACTAACTTCGTAACATTAACATTTTGACTTTGAAGAAATTCTAGAATCAATGAAATGAGAAGCCTAATTAAAAAAACATAATGAAATACCTCCTTAGGGTCTGCCAACATTGAGACAATTGCACAATCAATAGCATCTTGGTTCTCTAATCTAGACGCTCTTGCAGCCATAAGCATAACCATATCCTTGTCAACACCTTTGGCAAAAACCTGCAAGAGCATGGATAATGCTTTAGATAAAAGTAATTTCTATACCATCTATCATTATTAGAATAGGAAAGATTCTTTGGATGGCCTTTTAAGCAGTTAATTCTTGTTTGTTGAGTGGAAGGAAGTAGAGCAAGAAGGATCATGGTTTCCCTTTTCTTTTACACAACCAAACTCTTTCATTCATCTCTGACATGCAAGATCTTATGCAGAAGAAGCCTTTTTAGCACACGTTAATTCTAGGAGCATCATGCATCGTTAGTTTGTCTGCGTGGATTCATCTTCCTCTGATGGAAGCCCGTAGAAGTGAACTAAAGGGTCCTTTAGTTTACAGAATTTAGTGACTGTAATTCTGGTAGAGCCAGTTCCAGTTTCTATTTTTCAATTTTCCTTTTCGTGTGAGTCTGTCTACTATTTTTTAATCCGAGCTATCATAAGTTGAGCATAGAGAAATCAAGAGTAGAACCTCAATCATATTTTTGTCCACTGTAAGCTTGTTAAGAGTCAATGTGCCTGTTTTATCACTGCAAAGGACGTCCATTCCAGCCATTTCTTCAATGGCAGTCATTCTCTTTGTTATAGCACCCTGTGGAAGACATAGATGGCTGTTATTCGAGTACTATTTCAACTGTCTCATCGTCAATCAGGACTCTTTAAATTAAATGAATAGTTTTGTATCTAATAAAAAAAATCTTTGGATAAGATTCCACAAACCTGCTGAGACAGGCGATGCGAACCAATAGCCATTGTAACTGACAGAACAGTGGGCATTGCAATTGGGATCCCACCAATTAACAGGACAAGTAGGTTATCAATGCCAACTCGGTATCCCCTCCCTTGAATCCCATATATCACGATGATCTCAATAACCATCCCAGCTGCAATTGAGCAAATGCAGAAGTTTCCAATTGCTGTTAAAACCTGGAGCCATCACACAAATTTAACTGGTTACCTACTTGTGTGGAAACAGTCCTACCATGGTTTTCACTTTAAAAAAAGGTTAAGATTGATAATGACAATATCTGTTCTTGTAAAATGTTTCAGCGACTCAGGCATGAGATTAAGAAACTTCTTCTCATTTAGCCTCATTTTTTGCTATTATGCAGAGAGTCATAAAGCTCTTAACGAACCTTTTGGAAATGTCCAACATGAGTCGTGTTCTCAACAAGATGAGCTGCCTTGCCAAAGAAAGTATGAACTCCAGTTGCAATGACAACTGCTTCAATTTCACCCTGCTTGCATGTTGAACCTGAATACACTCCGTCACCAGGACTCTTGGTTACTGGAAGTGATTCTCCGGTAAGAGCAGACTGCAATTACAATATTTGAAAACCAAAGGTAAACGTTTGAAGTTTCACTGAAAGCAGTTTACTCTCTCATCACATACTCGAAGAGGCAAGAACAGAGATCCTACAACTCAATTTTTACCCACTAAGATTATGTACTTGTATGCTCATACTGTTGTAGTCGATAACTACCTGGTCAATCTTTAAAGGATCTCCTTCCAAAAGGCGTGCATCGGCAGGAATAATATCACCAAGTTTTATGCTAATAATATCCCCAGGAACCAACACCGAAGCTTCTTCTTCACTCCATCTTCCATCACGTAGAACCTGGTAACCGGAGATAGAAGTCAATCCAAGCGGGGATAGGATAATGGAAAATACAAATAAGAGGGAACTAGCGTTTGTAGACCTTAGCTTTCGGGGCCAACCGAGCCATAAGAGCAGCAGCTGCATTGCCAGCATTGTTTTCCTCTATAAAACTGATGGTTGAATTGATTATAAGCAAGGTGATGATGCCAACAAAATCATGATAGTCTGCACTCTTGTTCTGCAAAAGAAGGCTTTATCAAAATCTACGCCACCTCTGATACAAATCAACCATCTCTTGATTCAAGTTGCTATACCGATCGTCAAATGACACTGCAAATGCATGATAAATGGATTAAGATGTAGATTTAATTACCCCTCCATGTGCAAGACCAATGGCCATGATTGCTGCAGCTTCCATGACCCATGACAGTGGATTCCACATAAATCCCAAAAACTTCAGTAGCTTATTTTCCTGCAGAATAAGGAACAAATAAATCATAAAAAATCACATAATACACTGATTAAAAATGATGCAATGATGAACATTTCGTTTTCAACCTTTTGCTCTTCAAGTTTATTGTACCCAAACAAATCCAACCTCTCTCGAACTTCATTAGCGGTCAAACCTTCTCTTGTACACCTGAGATTCTCGAAAACTTCTTCGAGGGGTATATTTTCCTGCATGAAGCCATTTTCATTTTTACCAAATAGGTGGCTTGGTACAAGACATTCAACGTAAGCATCAAAGAACAACCCTATTCCTATTTTCTCTTCTCCCTTTCCTTCTCTTAAGAAGTATAATTAAACACGTATCATTTTACAATAAAGAACATACCAGATCTACGGCTTCCTTGTTAATGGCATCAAGGGCAGTCGAATTCTCAACCATCTTCTATATCCTACAGCTTTTACGCCCCACCCTGTAAGATGATGGTCCTTGAAAGAGATTCTGCACTGCCAAACACTTCACATCAGATCGCAATGACATTCTCTCCCTACTGAAGCTAAAAATCCCACTTGACTTGCTTAACTTTGTGATTTCATAGAGCAAATTCCTTCAGTTTTCTAAATTATGATCCCATAAAAAATCAAAACAAATAGAAAGGAAAAACAAAGAAAACGGCTATAATTTTGGAACAAACACAGCTTAATCAGAGCCAATATGAGGAAAGAAAGAGACATTAAACAAAAATGAAACTGCAACCTCAAGAAAATTAATATGCAATTAAACAAGAAAATTCAAACACATTGATGTGCATTAACTACTAAGTAATTCCTACTACCATATAATCACACCAAAAAGCCCCATGCCAAAAGGAGAAATAACAGATTCATACCTTTGCAATGCAAACAATCAAATATTCTTTAAGGACCCTTTGAACCTTGACTTAAACCCAAGATTCTTCAGGTCTAAAATGGTGCAAATATGTTGCCTGCCTGCATGACCTTAAAGGTACAATTATATATATACTATAATCCAACAAGAATATATTGACCCTATCAAAATCAGTTTGAATGGACAAAATAAGATAGAAGAATAAAGAATTAGTAATATAAAACGTGAATATCCAGATGGCGTAGAAATGGAGGGGGGAGATAAGGGAATGTTTCGAATGATTATGAAAGCTCCATTTGCTATAAGACGATTACATTTGCCTGTGAAGATCCGCCGGCCACCACCACCAACTTCTGTCCAAAAAATTTCAAATGCAAGTTAGCCTTGCCGCCAAAATAACAGATGGTTCACAAAATTTCTGCTTTGCACATACAGATGATGCCACCTTCCAAAATAAAGCATATTTCTGGTCAGGGAATGGTTTTTGTGTATTGTTTCTGATTACAGCTTGGAGTTTCGACTCTTACAGGAACATAAGAAGGCAGCAAAAGGGAATTTCTTTGAATTAAAATATTGTACTTTCCATAAGCACTGTTAGGAAGAAAACGAGATCATTGCTTGGGAATTAATGCTTAGTTATTTTCCAAGTTATGTTCTTGTTGCATTAACATAAAGTTATTTTGCCCATTGTGAATCTGAGAAGTTGTTTATTTAATTTCTTCTTCATGCACTCTTTCTTTTTGGTCACCCGGATCATGACAGGGACCATTGCAGCAACAAGTAATAAGACGAGGACCAACTGCACCAACCAATCACGGTTTTCATCTACATTTCTGGCTAATGTTTTTCTGAAAGTATACGATATTGAAAAGTTAAACATGAATTATATTCCCACTCCTCACCTCGCACGGGTGTATGCATTTAGGCTAAATGCCTTTTTTATATATTCTAGCCTTTAGGCATATAAAAATAAAAACCCTCAAGCCAACTGGATCATAAATCGAGAATACATGGGTTCTTTATGTATCAAATTAAGGGTATGTTTAGTAATAAAAAAATATTTTCTATTTTCTATTTTCTATTTTTTTCTTTTTCAATTAAAAAAAAAAGTGTTTATCTATTAAAAACAATGACGATTTTTTTCATAAGAAAATACATCAAGATTACAACCATTTTTTTTATAAAAAATCAAAACCATAATTCATAATAATCATCTCAATTAATATTTTGTATTTGTAATAATATAATTGTAAAATATTAGTTTTATTTCATTCAAATTAAAATTTATCATCAAAAGGTTAAATTGTTAACTTCAGAAATAATATCCTTATATATAAGTCTAATAAAAAATAAATTTTTTATACTAACTAAATATGAAAATGTAAACAAAATAAATTAATCTTTGATATTACTAAAGAAATCTTATATGTAAAAGAAAAGAAATTGTATTGTTTGTGTATTTTATGTATTTGAAAAACACTAGAAAACTTGTAAAGACAAACTGTGAAATTAAAACCTCTTTTATAAACTCTATATAAATTTAAAAAACCTAAACAAAAAACTATTTGTTTAGTTTCCTGGATGAAGAAATATATTACATTTAATTTTTTTGAAAATAGGTTTTTTCTTCTTCTCTTTCTCCAATCTTCCATAAAATGAAATATTACTTTGTTTTATTTGAACCAAGGCTTGTTTTTCTCCAATAATTATTGAAAAATAAATAGTAATCAGAGATTTAGAATCAGGCAGCTGTACGTAAGCAGAACATTAATGGCAACAATGACTCAAATTAAATATATTTTCTCTCTTAGTGCTGGCGCACAAAGTTGCACAGCAGTCCTTCCGCATCTGGAAAACCAAGGACTCTTCACATTGTCTCCATACACACATCATTGATTGTTGAGCAAAATCATCCTACCTACGTGCTGCAATTACAAACGGGAGGACGCAACGTCATTTCCAAGGACCCAGTAGACCCCGTCACTTGTTTAAAACTTTTTTAGAAATATAATTATGGATATTTTTTAAAATATTTTTTTTTAAAATAAATTTATTTTTTATTTTTAAAAAATTATTTTTATATTAATATATCAAAATAATTTAAAATTATAAAAATATATTAATTTGAAGTAAATATAAAATAAAAAAATTAATTTTTTAAATATTTTTAAAATACAAAAATAAAAGTAGTTTAGCTTCTGTCAACCCTTTCAACGTCTCGAGGATGACATAGTACGGCATGCCCCTTTTTTTTTTTTTTTTTTTTAAATGACAGGAAATGCTTAACGAAGGCAACACGCCAATCCTCCGGAACAAGGTAGTTAAATACTAATCTTGAAATTACCTATGCCTACGCAATTTTTGAGGCCATTTCCTTGTTTGTATTGTAAAGACGCCATCTTTTTCCTTGTGATCAAGCATTGTGGATGTACGGAAGTGCACAACATCCTCGTCATCTTTGTCGGCATGGAGCTTATGGAACATTCAACGAACTTCCATGTCTTTAATTATTTTGTATTTTCAGAACATTCAACAAACATCCATGTCTTTAATTATTTCAAGTGTATTTTCAGATTGGCCCCCTGTCACAGAAATAATATTTCTCACGCTCTCGTAATTTCCCTCCAGTTCTTCGAGCTTCAGATGAACCATTTTGTCATTTTCGTGACGTACCATAACTCGGTTGCTTTCACACCCTTGCCTAGGAGTTCCGTGGAGGAAATAGAGTTCCCGGAGCACCTTGCATAATACGTTGGGATATTCTTCACTCACATCATGGCTGGTGATGATGTGTGTTTTATTAAAGAATAATATATATTACATAATAGAATTTTATTAAATAATTTAAAATTTTGAATTGAAATGATTTTTTCAATGACAAAAATAATTATGGATTCGTAGACCAGTAGACGCAGCAAACGAAATAGGTAAGAAGTTGGTGCATGCCGGAACAACCCTATAATTTACCAAATAGGTAAGAAGTTGATATATGCCGGAACAACCCTATAATTTACCAAAATATCAGCAGACGGAGTGAATTATACAACTGGGCTATACGATTTGGGCTCCCCGTATCCGTTCACAGGTGGAATAAAGTCTTTATAGACAGAAAAACTGCCATTGAAAACCGGTGCCTCAATGACATAAGCATTAACACAACCACGGAATTTAGACCCCAAAATTTCAGCTATTTTTTGCAAACCAGACAATCTCTCAACCAATGGGTTCTTGGTCTCTTTTATCAAAAAAAAAAAAAAGAAGCTATATAGCCCTGTTGGTCTCTTTTATCAAAAAAAAAAAAAAAAAAGCTATATAGGAAGTAAAAGTTATTTGTAATTAAAATTTATATAAATTAATATTATTTTATCTTTAATTTTTATTCAATAACTAAAAATAATAAGATTCAAACTTGTAATTGTTTAATTATTAAAACTTTATACTATATTAAAAAATCATTTCCATTTAAAATTTAAAATTTTTAAATAAAATTCTAAAATATAATTTATATTACTCTTAAATCTTCAACCCTATCGCCGTTGAAAAAAATTGCGTTTGCAGCAGGCAACTGGGTGTCAAAATAAATGTAAACAATTCAAACATTTTTTTATATATATATTCTTCGAAATTGAAGCAAAAAAGGACTTACAGCAAGGGTTTTGGAAGCGGTTGAGAGGCAGAGAGGTGCTGCAACTTTGCAGTCACTTGTGCTAGGAGGTGTCAATGGGACCTTCAAAACACCAGTCCAATAATCCATTGATAATTCAACTGTTTAAGAGAAAACACGAATTCACAAGCACCAGGTTTCAGCTGGGAATTTTAACAAACACGAGATGGGTCCATTGATTGCAGCTACATTAGGGAAAGCAAAAAAGATGGTGATTTTTTTTTTTTATTCTGCCTGTTACTTGACAGGGCCTAGTTGTTAATCGGGCCTAGGTTCTTCCGTTCAAGGCTTCTTTTCATGCAACTTGATAGATCTTATCGCTATAAAAACAAACATGAGTCTTTTTTTTCACTTGCATCATTATTTTCTCAGCCAACATTCACTGTCTTTTCAGATATGAAACTGGTTGGTTTTATATTTTAAAAATATTTGAAAAAAACTATTATTTTCTCAGCCAACATTCACTGCCTTTTCAGATATGAAACTGATTGTTTTTATATTTTGAAAATATTTAAAAAATTAAATTTTTTTGATATTTTATTATTTTAATATGTCAATATAAAAAATAATTGTATAAAAATAAAAATATATATATTATTTTAATATATTTCAAAAAAATATTTTAAAAAATGACTTCAATAAAAAAAAAAAATTATATTCATTCATTTATCAACTTTGTCATCGTACGGTCTCGCACCCATCAAAGAGACTTATTTTACAAGTGGATCTCAATAATTGTTTTTCACCATAAACCACCTGTCTATCTCTTCGTAGTAGGTTTTCTACTCTCATTAGATGCCATAAGAAAAAAAAATTAGTTTAGTTGCGACTAAATTTACTTATAGATATTTAAATGTTTAAACATTTCTGAAAGCTCCATAAATAGCTATCTGGAAGTGTATTTGAAGAAGAGAAGTTGATATTCCATAAATAATGTTAAGATTTATTTATTGTACATCGAAGTAGGAAAAACCAAATTTAATATTTATTGAAATTTAAAATAAGCATTATAAAATCTTGAGATTGGCCATGCGAGTGGATTGGTGATATATATTCGATGAAATTCCAATGATAATATAGGAGTGACGTCAAATGCTTTTGAGCACTCGTTGGCAAAATCAATATTGCATTTTGAGGTTCGGACCTTGAACCATATTTGCTTTGAGGTATATATAATTCGTACTTCCATGGACGATAGGCTGGGTGTGTTTGGAAGCTTGCAATTAGAGAGGGAGAGAGATAGATCGATCAATGGTTTCAACAACATTCATGGCTATATATATGACTTAGTCTCATAAACCATTACAAGAATCACAGCAGAGAAGTAGGTGCCTTGCTTCGACTCTTGTATAAAACAACTTTTATTTATACATAATTTAAGTAGTGAACACTAAATATGAAGATCGCCCATCGGCAACAGTACCCCAACCATCCACAAGCTTTATTTCTGCACCCTGCATGTTTCCCTCCATCTTAGTGAATGCTGCACCAATGGAAGATGGAGGAAAATGAACAGTAGTTAACATAGATTGGTAAAGTTCAGGTTCATGTAATAATTTTTTATCATACATTGATTTTTAATGGGGGGAAATAAACTTACTCGGCACAATTGAAGTTTTTGGAGATGGGAAAATCCGCTTGAACCTTGCACTTGGCGGGGAGAGAGGATGCAGCCTCATCCTTGATATCTGGGATGCGAGCAGCGGCTGCCTTGACACATTCACATGCAGCTTGCTTGTCTGCAATGCTGACAGCACTTTCCTTCAATTTGATCACGCCGGCACAACATTGTGGTGGAGGGAAATCACCACCTTTTCCGGTGAGATAGGAAACGCAAGCAGCCAAGTCTGAGTTCACTTCCCCACAGGTGATGGCCTCTCCTGGCTTAACCGAGAATTGAACCATTGCTACAACAACCAACAGGGAAATCAATATTGCTCCTTTCATTTTCTTGCTACTGTAAGTGTGAAGTGCTTGGTGACCTAAGAATCTTTTGCGGGATTGTGTATATTTTACGTGGGATTCCGTGATTGATGAATCAAACAGGAGACCTAAATGGGGTATATATAACCTCTTCGTGACTACAAGAAGTTAGAATTTGATGGTCAGGTCACGAACTGCTTGTGGCATGACACTTTTTGTTAAGCTATTTTGGCTTCTTTCTTGGGCTTGAATGCAACTTTAACTTTGCTTACTTTTGAAAACTACGTTTATTCAAGAGAGGTAAGCATTTTGTTCACAATTTTCATCCTGCAGAAGCTTTGGATCGATTGGCTGTCCTGGTGACGATAGTAGCACTCATTTCTATGTCTAACCATATCAGTTGCCATTTGTTGCCGTATGTTCAAAACCATCGACCATGCATCTGGGCAGAGGCTCCAGGATTTGTGTGCTTTTCTTATTCGTTTCATTTCTTGCTGGCAGCTGGATATATAGTTGCAGAGTGTACATTTTTCTTTCGGAAAAATGAATGGTAGATAGATAGATTATCTCAAGCTTCAAGCATAATATATCACACCATAACATTTTATCTATATTGGTACGAAACTCGTTATATAATTTTTTATAGAGAGAGAGCCACATGATGCAATGTTGTCATCTGCAAATAACTTTGGTGGCAGGACTCAAACCCAAACTCATGGGCAAAAGTGGGTGAAGTGACTTGTATGGTTCGTAGAGGCCTGCTAGGATATCCCTCTGTGAAAATGGCTCAAGGTATATTTACTTGAAATCTGACTGATTTTAGAGTTAAAAAGGAATATAAATCTTGATCAATGAATCAGTCCAAACCTGATCAATAATCAATTGCCTCTTTTTAATTAAAAGAAAAAACTTTTTTTGAATGGGTCGACTAATTATTCATCAATCAAGAAAAGATTCGAAACACTGATTCATTGTTAACTATCGCAAAAACTCAATAAGGAAGGTCTTGAAAGATAAAAAGGAAGGAAAGAAAGAAAGAAAGAAAGAAGAAGCTACATGTCTTACTACAAAAAATACGTAACACAAAAGGAGCAAGGAAAATCACGAGACAAAGACGGAGAAGCTTAAATTATGATCCAATTCAGAAGGTTTTTTGAACTATCGCCCTTCATCTTTATTTTTATGTTTTATCTTTTTCTCTTTTAGGCAGTGGGGGCCTTGATGGGTTTACCAGTGAGGGAGGTCCAATGTTGGTATTTTTATTAGGATAATTCTGATGTTTTAAATCAAATTAGATTAGACTTAATCAATTGAAACTTTCTAATTTGTTATTTAAATTTTATCTTAATTTAATTATTAGATTAGATTTTATAATTATAATAGATAGGTATATACTAGCCAGATTGTTGTAATTGGGTTGAAGCTAGACCTTGCACGTCTAGAGTTTATTATTGACTATCGACTATTAGCTTGTGAAAAATTCTCGCTTTTTTTAGTAGAGGAACCTTTTTTATATATTCTTATTAAATCCATGTTGATTTAATGAGTCGACTTAGTGATCCAACAATTTAGGTTTTGGAAAAGGCAGGATTTCAAAATTTAATTAGATAAAAATTCACTATGTATAATCACATCGACTTGATAAATCCACTCACAAATCAGGAATTTGTTAAGAATCTAAATTGATTTAAAATTAAAATAGAATTGTTATTTTATTTTTTAAAATATTGAAATGAAGATCTTTTAAAACTTTGCATTTTAAAATTTATTTTTATTTGATTATACAATAATAAAAATAGATATTAGTATAAAAGACAACAAATAAAATTATGAATGAAAATTTTATTTTTTAACCAATTATGATTCAAGTAATACCTTTTGTTTTAATAATAAAATGACTTTTTTTATTAGCACCATAATTTATAGGTAAAAAATAACAACAATCACAGAGAGATTTGAAAAACTACAATGATTTGAACTAAAAAGGAAAGGCATATATTTTTAATTAAAAACCTAATTTTCTAATTCAAGCATTTTTTTTATTTTGATGAAAAAATGTTCATTTTATCAGAAACATTGTTTATCTGTCTATATTTATATATGTTGCATGTATCTTCCATAACTGTTACTCCTACATATACTACAAGAATGTCAATAGAACAAGAGATTTTACAATTTAAGGATCTTGCTCATGTAAAATAGTAAAAAAAAAAAAACAGATAGTAGTTTCAAATAATTACAAAGTTTCAAAAAAAATAATGTTAAGATTTATTTTTTGTACATTGAAATTGGAAAACCAAATTTAATATTCTTTTAAATTGAAAATAGGTATTGATTATAAAATTCCGAAATTGGCTATGTGAGTGTTTTGGTGATATGAAGAAATTCCAATGATAATTAATGATTCACGTCTAGTTCTTTTGAGAACTCGTTAGCAAAATCAAATATGTCAATATTGCATTTTTGAGGTTTGAGCTTGGAATCATATTTGCTATGAAGAATATACATATAAGAAAAAAAACCGTGCTACCATGGACGCTAGTCTGTGTTTGTGTGATAGCTTGCAATTAGAGAGAGTATCAATGGTTTCAACAACATTCATGGCTATATATATGACTTAGTCTCATAAACCATTACAAGAATCACAGCAGAACTAGGTGCCTTACTTCGACTCTTGTATATAACAACTTTTATTTATACATAATTTAAGTAGTGAACACTAAATATGGAGATCGCCCATCGGTAACAGTACCCCAACCATCCAAAAGCTTTATTTCTGCGCCCTGCATGTTTCCCTTCATCTTAGTGAATGCTGCGCCAATGGAAGATGGAGGAAAATGACCATTAGTTAACATAGATTGGTAAAGATCAGTAATAATTTTTATCATACATTGATTTTTAATGGGGGGAAAAAACTTACTCGGCACAATTGAAGTTTTTGGAGATGGGAAAGTCCGCTTGAACCTTGCACTTGGCAGGGAGAGAGGATGCAGCCTCATCCTTGATATCTGGGATGCGAGCAGCGGCTGCCTTGACACATTCACATGCAGCTTGCTTGTCTGCAATGCTGACAGCACTTTCCTTTAATTTGATCCCCCCGGCACAACATTCTGGTGGAGGGAAATCACCACCTTTTCCGGTGAGATAGGAAACGCAAGCAGCCAAGTCTGAGTTCACGTCCCCACAGGTGATGGCCTCTCCTGGATTAACCATGAATTGAACCATGGCTACAGCAACCAACACCGAAAGGATTCCTCCCTTCATTTTCTTGCTTCAGTAAGAGTGAAGTGCTTGGTGTCTTGAAAATATTTTGGGGGATTGTGTATATTTTGCGTGGGATTCCGTGGTTGATGAATCAAACAGGAACTGAAATGGGGCATATATATCCTCTTGGGGATTACAAGAAGTTAGAATTTGATGGTCAGGTCACGAATTGCTTGTGGCATGACACTTTTTGTTAAGCTATTTTGGCTTCTTCTTGGCTTGAATGCAACTTTAACTTTGCTTACTTTTGGAAAGTAATTCAAGAGAGGTAAGCATTATCACAATTTTCATCCTGCAGAAGCTTTGGATCGATTGGCTGTCCTGGTGACGATAGTAGCACTCATTTCTATGTCTAACCATATCAGTTGCCATTTGTTGCTTGTTGCTCAAAACCATCCATTTGGGCAAAGGCTCCAAAATTCAGGTCCTTTTCTTATTCTTTTAATTGATTTTTGGCAGATGGATAGTTGTACTGTGGGTTTTTGTCCGCTGAATGAAAGATAGATTATCTCAAACTCCAAACATATAATATATTTCACCATAACATTTCATCTGTGTATATATCCTCACCACGTCGAAAATCAATATACATATACATACATACATATATATATATATAGTAATATAAATTATATTTTAAAATTTTAATTAACAATTAAAATTACTAGATTAAAATAATTTTTTAATATAATATAAAAAACTCAATAACTAAGCGATTGCAAATTTAAGTTTTATTATTTTTATTTATTTAATAAAAATTAAATATAAAATTATATGAGTTTATGTAAGTTTGAATTTAAAAAAATAACAGTTAAAAATTTATATTAAAAATAATATAAATTATGATATACATAGAGGTGCCATATTTTGCAAAACTCCAGCTCATGACCGTGGACAAAGTGGATGAAGTGGCTTATATGGTTCGTATAGGCCCGTTAGTGTTAGATAACCCTCTATGTGAAAATGATTCAAGGTGGGGTTACTGGCCCGGATGTTGGAGTTGAGCTGAAGCTGCACCTTGCATGATTTAAATATATTCTATCAGTTAGTTACCACCACTCCTTTCTATTTCGGATACCATTATACTTTATAAATCTTGTATTTTAAAAAAATAAATTTTTCATTATAAATTTCTAAAAAAAATTTTAAAAAAATTGTTTTAAAAGAAGATAAAAGGTATTAATAGGCTTTTATTTTCTTGATTAAACTCCCACTTTTTTTTATGTAAAAAAGTTATTTTTTTAAAATTCGTGTAATTTAGTCTTTATCTTTTTCACTAAAAGCTTCTCCTTTTTTGTGGGAATTCATGCATTTACAATAAATTATAAAAAAAAAAAGAGAGAGAAGAAAAAACATGTTTGCTTATGAATGCAAATAACAAATAGTATTGCAGTTGAAACTTTTTTTTCATGATATATGATTTGGGTGAATTTTTTATGAACAAAGTCTCACAACCTTTTATTGAATAGTTTATAAATAGAGATTCCTTGAGGAATGATCAAATTTTAATTTGTTATTGGTGTTTTAACCTATTAAATAGAAAAATAAATTTGAATGTCAATCCATAATTAATTTAAGTTGATTAAACAAATAACCTCATGCATTGGAGGCATCTAAAAGTACATAATAAATTCTCAAAGAGTTCAATTCTAGTAATAAAAAAAAACTTATTTAGAACTCGTTTAGCTATATAATGTATGTGTAGGACAGCTTGAGTTGTAAATAAAAGAACACAAAAAAAAAAATGTTTTTGCATACCAAACACAAATTGCAACACAGATACACTGTGTAGACAAATGAAACCTGCTTTGATATCTTAATTTGAATTTTCGTTACCTCTCAATTGTTTCCATTTCAAAATCACATGATATCATTTATAATAATTGAGTAATTTTAATTTTAATTATCTGATTTTATTTTAATCTTCAAATGTTCTGGTTTTAATTTAGAAATTTAACTAAAGATCATTTCAACTTTTAATTACTTTAATTGCTTCCCTTGAACTGGAATTGCTAATTTTATGTAATTGCACCCTTATTAAATTTTAATATCAGCCCTAAATTTTAGTATTTTTTTATTTTGATCCTTGTTCTTGGGTTTATATAAATTGACCATCAAGCCTTTAATATTTTTTAATTTCACCCTTAATTTAAACAAATTGAGTCTCCAGAATTTGATATCTTTTCCAAAAGAATCTTTAACTGTAAATTTCTTTATTTAACTCTTAATTGATCATAAACTTTGATTTTCTTATAATTTTACCCTTAATTTCCATCAATTAACTTTGTAAGAATTAAGTTTGGCCCTCTATAATCAAATATTCTCAATTATGTTTGGGTTTGGTATTTTGTTGCTTTTGAGTTGAATTTGATTAGTGAATAATTTGTTTTTAAATTGATATCTTGTTCAATTTAAAAACACATTATTGTGTTTTGCTAAACATGGCTTTAGTCAGATTTTTAACAATTCGGTTAACAATTTTGCAATTAATTTTGATTTTTTTATTTTTTTACACTCTTATACTTAATACCTGAAATTGTGATCTATACTCGATGTGTTTTTTTATATTAAATGAATCGATTCCCTTCCATAAATATAACAATAAAAAAAATTATGTTAAAAATATAATTTTTATTTAAATTGCATATGACCAAGTTTTTTTAAAAATATAAAAATCATGTTTTTTCTTAAAATACACACACATACGCACATATAGTGTTTTGGCATTTTTTATAAAATATATAGTTGCATGCATTTTAAATTTAATAATCAATTTATTGAATTTAAGAGAATTTGGTTAAAATCTCAATAATCTCTAAAAAAAATTAATTTATAAGAATTAATAGTCAATATTTTAGGCATAAACGTTGGACCTACAAATATATTGATATTTAAATATTATAAATTAACTAAATAATTCTCATAATTATTTTAAATATTCATTCATTTTAACTGAGATTATTTTCCGTTACAACACACGAGTTATAAAAAACATTTTCACCTTTTAGGATATATGAATCATGTCAAGAGATTTACATGGATCCTTTTCATGTTAATTTATTTAGACACACAAACTCATAATAAATTTAAAACATAAGATTTATTCGCACGAATGAATCTTTATCATGCGTCATAAACAGACTACCAATTAGAAACTTATCAAAACCTTTTAGTCACATGATGCAACTTACTTTAGATAATATACGTTTAGAATACTAATACATTTTCTAACCACAACTAGTCTTTTATCCTTCGAATCTTTGATAAAACTAATGTATCCAAGCTTTTTAATGATCCTCAATCAAACAATTTGATAGCAACTTCTTGACTCTTCGACATCGCGCGTCCACACGCAACAACTCTTAGTTTTGGATTTTTTTCAAAACTTACACAACCAAGTCTTCAATTTTTTAATGAAAAGTCTACACTTTTTTATTTTGAAAATTCATGAAATTTATGCATCAATATATTTTTATAATAAATTACTAAATCAGAAATAAATGGCGTGTTCACTCATGAATGCAAGCATAAAATTTTGTTCTTTTTCACTAATATAAAAATTAAATAAAATTGAATGAAACAAACGATTTTTCAAATCAGAATTGTTTTAATACTTAATAGATATTTTGCTTATCTATTTCAAATATTCATTATCTTCTCATAAATTATTTAATCATTTTATGACATTTTTACTAAAAATCAACTCAATTTTTAATGTTTAGTTAATAGGTTTTGTATTGAAGGTAGGAAGGGCAATTAAAAAAAAAAAGGTAAAAAGGGTAGCGTACACTCTCATGGGAATAGGTAACTCTATATTCGTACAGCAGTTAGTTTCCGTTTACTGGATTAGGATTAAGATTTTACTAAGCTAGCTATTTCAATCATTTTGGACCAGCCCAGACCACAAATCTTTTAGTTTAAGACTTAGGTCCAGGCCCTCTTGGGCCCAAGGGACGATGAAATCTACTTTAATTAAACTAATTTGTTGGAATAGGATTTTGATTTTCTGGTTTTCCTCTCAACTAGTGGTGTGTTATGCGCAAGATATTTAATTACTTTTAATATTTTGAAAAAAAATAATTGAATAATTTTGCGTTACTTTTAATTCTATCCCTTTGAAATTTTTTTCCATTTTTCAGCCAAGAAGTTTTTTATTAAATATATTTTTTATTGATTTTTTACTCTTCAATCAAATCATATTTTCCAAACAACACACTGATTAGAATCTTTTTTATTTTTTTTAGCACCACGATATCACATGTCATGGAGAAACAATTATAAATTAGTCATATACTTGCATAAATTAAATTCTGAACCAAGTATAACCTTTGTCTAAAGTTTTCTTTAACAAAGTCAAAGAATTTGGAGAGTGGGGACTCATCACAAGGCAAACATTGCAAATTTTGTTATAGAACCTAATGCGATTGCAATCCATCCTGTACTTGCAACACAATATATTAATTTTAGAACAAATTGCATTTTAATTGTATTGGTTTTCTTTCTTATGGTCATAGTAAATCCATATTTTTTATTTGATTTCATTTTAATTGCATTGATTTTTCTAGAGAAACAAAATATTTAATAAGTAATTACCAATATTTATGTAATGAATTTATTTTAAATTAATACATATAGATCTCCTTAACAAACAAGTACACAAAACAAATAATTAACATGGAGTTTAATTAATTTTTTTCATTTTAATTAACCCATTTAGACTTTCATTGGTTACACTGAATGAGCGTTTTTTTTTTTGTTAGAATTTGATTTCTAAAGTGATTTTTAAATTTATTTTTTATTAAAAATATTAAATTAATATTTTTAGATAGTTTTAATATATTAATATCAAAATAATATATAAAAATATTTTAATTATACAGCATGGTAACAAATATTACGTATGCATTGTTAATAATTTGATATTATAGAGGATTTGCACCGTTTGGCACTATTAGGCTGCTAATAACTCCAAATCTCTATGATGGGGCTGAATCGTTTGGCACTATTAGGCAAACAAAAAATTATGCATTTATCCATAGATTTTAAGTCTATACTCTTATATAGGATTTAAAAAATTAGCACAAAGATATCCACACATGTCGAGAAACAATTTTTTTAAGTCTATACTCTTATATAGGATTTAAAAAATTAGCACCACGATATCCACATGTCATGGAGAAACAATTATAAATTAGTCATATACTTGCATAAATTAAATTCTGAACCAAGTATAACCTTTGTCTAAAGTTTTCTTTAACAAAGTCAAAGAATTTGGAGAGTGGGGACTCATCACAAGGCAAACATTGCAAATTTTGTTATAGAACCTAATGCGATTGCAATCCATCCTGTACTTGCAACACTATATATTAATTTAAGAAGAAATCGCATTTTAATTGTATTGGTTTTTCTTTCTTATGGTCATAGTAAATCCATATTTTTTATTTGATTTCATTTTAATTGCATTGATTTTTCTAGAGAAACAAAATATTTAATAAGTAATTACCAATATTTATGTAATGAATTTATTTTAAATTAATACATATAGATCTCCTTAACAAACAAGTACACAAAACAAATAATTAACATGGAACTTAATTAATTTTTTTCATTTTAATTAACCTATTTAGACTTTCATTGATTACACTGAGTGAGCGTTTATTTTTGTGTTAGAATTTGATTTTTAAAGTGATTTTTAAATTTATTTTTTATTAAAAATATGAAATTAATATTTTTAGATAGTTTTAATATATTAATATCAAAATAATATATAAAAATATTTTAATTATACAGCATGGTAACAAATATTACGTATGCATTGTTAATAATTTGATATTATAGAGGATTTGCACCGTTTGGCACTATTAGGCTGCTAATAACTCCAAATCTCTATGATGGGGCTGAAAATATATTAAAAAATGGACAAACAAAAAATTATGCATTTATCCATAGAAAATCAATTGTAACATGTGACCAAAAAAAAAAAATGTATTCCACTCAATGGTAGGAAAATTCATAGAAACCCCACAAAGTTTCACCTGTAAATTGTGATGAATCATAGGCAGCCATCCTCAACTTCTCCTCATAGTTCCTCTATAAATGACAGTAACAAATCTTCAAACTTGCTCATGTAGAAAACCCAAAAAGAAGAGGGAAACCACATCCTGCAAAAGTACAGGTCAAAATGTTTGGAGAGAAGAGCTTGGAATCAGGCTTTGATAAGGAGGGAAACCACATCCTACAAAAGTACAGGTCAAAATGTTAGGAGAGAAGAGCTTGGAATCAGGCTTTGATGTTCTGGAATGCAATATTAATACTGTTGCCAGTACCAGTAATGTTAACGCACCAGCATTTTACGAGAGCCTCAGCTTTAGTAATATTTATTCAACAGAAAGCTGGGGTGATTTGCCATTAAAGCAAGATGATTCAGAGGATATGATAGTTTACAATGCTCTCCGAGATGCCGTTAACTTCGGATGGCTTCCATCAATGTCGTTGCAATCTAATATGACCACGACGACAGAAGAGTTTCCACAAACAGCTGTTCCATTGGAAGTGGCACCGCGCGAGTCTGGAGCACCACCGCTGAAGGAAAAGGGATTGCAGTATAAGGGTGTGAGAAGGAGGCCATGGGGAAAATATGCGGCAGAGATTAGGGATCCTAAGAAGAATGGAGCGAGGATGTGGCTCGGGACTTATGAGACGCCTGAGGATGCCGCACTAGCTTACGATCGAGCTGCTTTTAAAATGCGTGGCTCGAAGGCTAAGCTTAATTTCCCTCATCTGATCGGATCTAACAATAACTGGGAACCAGCTAGGGTGACTTCAAAGAAGCGGAGTTCACCAGAGCCTTCATCTTCTATATCTATTTCAGATAATGACTCACCACGTTGGACGAAGCAAAGCAAGATCAGTTCCGGGATTTGTTTCCTCTGACACTTCGGACGAGTCATTAGTAGCCAGTTATTTTAGTTGATTAAATTAGAGACATGTTAAAGTTTCAATAAATTTGAGTTTTCTCAAGGGATTTGGATCTACTATGTATGGATAAATCATCATTGCATCAACCGAGTTATACATTAACACTTCTTTTTATGAGTGGTTTTAGTCCTATTACTCTTAATTATATATGACCACCGCGGAGATTTACTGCTATAAATATGTAATGAGTTATTTGTAATGGCCATCATGACAACTATTTAGACAAAAATCAATAAAATTAATTATTATCCTTTTAACTATCTTTAATTAGTCTTAATCATAAGAATTAATCTTTGGTTTAGTTTTAATGTAGATTTCATCACTTTTCTTGCAATCTATATCTGAACAGACTGGTCACAATCATTTGGTAATTTTTATTATCAGCACCCAACAGTTGTGACAAATCAGTGGTTCGTGATTGCTGTCTTGTTCTGATATAGAATTAAAACGGTATCATCTGTCCGAGTGTGGTGCTGCAGGTTGAATTGCTTTGTTTAATCTCTTAGTTATGGCATGAGTTATGCCAAGTTTCATAAGCAGTGCCTATTGTTCGAATTTATGCTCCTGTTCGCAAGAGAAAATCTTACAGAACCGAGCAGTACTAGTGCCTATTGTTCGAATTTATGCACCTGTTCGCAAGAGAAAATCTTACAGAACCTGATCCATTGGACGAAACACAGATTGGTTGGAGCAATGCTGTACAGATGATCAGTTGAGCCTGTTCTGCTGTTATAAATCATAACCAGTTGATGGAGTGAATTAAGACAATGCGATTCATTTCGTCCAATGAACCATGTTCATGTAATAATTTCTTTTTTCAAGCATCATCCATGGAATTTTGCACTTTGCACTGCAGATATATATGGCGAAGTCCGATAGACACAGCTGAGACCTCTTGATGTTTGTGTACCTGCTATCTCCATTCAAATTTATCAAGTCCTCTATTATTTTCTAAAAAAATAATTAAGTTAGATTAGGTTTTAATCAGATGAATTAATTAATTTATATCAATTTTAAATTGATTTTTTTATTTTTTCTAAAAACTGACCAGATTGAGCTGAATTTAATAATGGTGATATAATAAAGAAGAAAGAACTAAGTCATTGCGCACGTGATGATCAAGAAATATATAAATAATACTATATAATATGCAATGGTTCTCGCGCATGAGTATGATTGTACTTAATATAACTGCAAAATTTTCCTTCATTCGTTGAGGAAATACAGTGGATGCTTCTCACTACTTTTTAATTCTCTCTCTTTTTTTTTTAATATCAATCAACATATTCAATTCGTGAATTAAATACTATACAAAACCAAAATGTCCTGTCATTAATTAATTAATTAATCAATCTTACATTAAATATTAATTATTATCTTTCCCTTACCTCTTTTAGCTTTGTTTATTTTTAAAGCGCGTCAATTAATTAATGAGAAAGTAGTTAGAATAGAGTATAGATCATTGTTGTTCTCTATCACGTTATTTTCAGAGTTGTGTAAAAATAAACTAATGATGAACTAATGTAACTGCCAGGTGCCCGTCCTCCTATTTCCTCCATTGCAGTGGATGTTTCCCACTTTTCTCTTCTCTGATTGAACGGCAACAAAATTCAATCACTTAAATTATACCCAAATGTCCCTTTCGTTAATTTGACATTATACTACCTTGAACTCTTTTATCTTTAATGTAATGTCAATTAATGCACGAGAAAGCAGTTAGAATGATGATGGCATTAGCATCTATATCAATTTTAAAAAAAAAAAATTCAAGGAGAAGTGAAGTTATTATAATTCTAGTAACTCCTAGCTTAACTTTTTTTATTATTGTATATTAATGAAAAGATGATCTTTTCACTGTTATATAATTGTCTTCAACAAATTTTATGATCAGTTTAGTCATTTAATTTTTTATTATATAGTATAATTATTAATTTAATCTTATAATAAAAAAAAAATAATATCTATTACTTAGGGGCTTTTTGGTATTTTAATTTTTTTTTCAAAATAATATAATTATTTTGATACTCTTAAAAATAAAAATAACATAACTCTTTCACATAAATTTTTTTATTTATTATTTTACATTAATTTTATTTTAAATTTAAAGATTACTCAAAGATATTATTGTAATTTATATATATTAAGTATTATTAAAAAAACTTGATACATAAACGACTTTTACATGTGAGGCTGTCCCGCCACCAAACATTACCTTTTCAGGGTGATATTTGAAAGGTTTTGGACTTCTTACATAATGAAATAACATGTGGACCAAACAAACCTCTAGTTTGGTGTATGCGGCCATTTCCTTTTTATTTTCTAATTCTTTCTCTCTTTCTCGAATTCAACACCAACCTCTTCAATTTTTTTCTTCACATTTGATGTTTATTCTTTTTATTATTATTTTTTAATTTAGAATAATCTGTTAAATTATAAATATTTTTTAATTTTACCCCCCTAGTTTTTAGTTTTTTAAATTTGATCTTTGTTTTTTTAATTGCTATTCATTTTGTATGAGGTTGATTTTTAGAGGTTTTTCTTATAATTTTATCCTCTTTAGGTTTTTTTATCAAATTTTATCCTCATTCTTTTTATCGCTATCTTTTTTTATTTGAAAAGTTTTTTATATTAATTTTTTTTCATGATTTTATCCTTCAAAATTAAATTAGTTAAGAGTTAAGTTTCTTGATTCCATGAGTTGAGAGTTTTAAAAATTAGAGCAGTTTCAAGATGAATATTTGGATTTGCTTGATTTTTTTCAATTTCTTTAAGTTTATGTTTTCTTATTTTTTTTATCTTTTTTTTAGTTTTGCTTTGTTATTTATTGTAATCGGTCTTCAATGAGGTTAGTCTCAAGTTCATTACTAAAGTCACTAGTTTCAAAGCTTAACTCTAGTTGATTTTTTTTTTAATTTTATCATTCAATTTTTTATTTATTAAAAATTGATCTTTGTATTTTTTTCTCTTTTCTTTCTATAGGTTTATCCTAATCATGTTTCCATGGTAGCAGGGTTAATAGGTTATCCCAAGTTAACTCATATTTCTTTTCATTACTTTTTTTAAATAATTTTTTTATTTTTGTCCTTCAATATTTGGTTATTCGATAATTAAAATTCATGATTTTATCAAGTTTACATTCAAACATAGTTAGCCTGGTATCACAATTGGGTTAAGGATTTTGCATCATGACCCAGGTGCGCTCAGATCAAGTTTTCTTAGCTTTTTTTAATTATATTTTTTTCATCCTATAATATTTTATTTGCTAGAGATTGATGTTTAGTTTTTTTTTTTTATAAAGTTATTATATTTTCATTTGATTTATTAAGTATAAAGTTATTATGTTTTCATTTGATTTATTAAGAATTGATCTTCAAACTTTTTCTCTGTTTTTTTTTTATAAAGTTATCTCAATCTTACATTTATGATCACAAAATTTACAATTTAATCTGTTTGAATTGGATTTTTTCACTATAATTTTTTAATTATAATTTTACTCTTTAATATTGAGTTTTTTATATTTTGGGTGAGCTCAAGGTCATCTACCTTTCATTTATCTATTTGGTTGTTATTTCTTTTGTCATTATATTTATTGTTGCTATATTTTTATTTAAATTACTAATTAAATTAATAAATCACGTTTTAGATTTTTTTTCTTAGCAATTTTTTACATCAAAAAAAATTTAACCATACCACAGTACTGAAGCGCGAGCCATAAATATAGTTTTGTACTAAAACACTAAGTTTTTTGTCAACTAGGATTTGAAAGGTTGTACACAATCTTAAGGAGCTGGTGTGATGGTTAAAAAAATTCTTTATTTTCTCGGTTTAACCCTTGAACATCTAAAAAAAATATATGCTTTAGATTAATATAGAAAATGCACCATTAAATTATTCAAAAATAAACTTAATCTTAGTTGATATACAAATTAACATAAAAAAACCTAATAAAAAAATAAAACCCGCGCGCTTGTTGATAGTATATGTCCTTCGCAATCATTCATAAAAAATAAGAAGAATAATTTACATATTTTAAAGAAATAGGAAAGTATAGGAATATATATACTATAAGATCCAAAACATTAAAAACGTGTGATTGAATACCAACATCCCACTATACTATAGAAAAATGAAACTTCGTAGAAACATCAAACGACGTTGAAATGTTATCATATATAAATACATCAACTCAAACTCCTGAAAAAAGTCACTCCTCACTCTCTCCTACAGGACTTACAAACAACCTATTCTCTCGATCGAAGCTAATACTCCAAGAAAAAAAATGTACAGTCAAGTTGCCTCACCTTCCGATTTTGCTCTATTGGAATCAATTCGCCATCACCTTCTCGAAGATGAACCGGTTCCAGAGATTAACAGTGGCATCCAAGCTCGGCCGGTTTATTGCGAGAGCTTGAGCTTTAATAGGCTTTTCTCAATGGAGAATTGGAGTGATATCCTATTGCAAATAGATAGCTCCAGTCAAACCATGGCCTGTGGCACTCAGGTACCAGAGTCCCTTGATATGCAATGGTCTCTATGGAATCAAGTTGATTCAATGACCACTACATCTAACTATGAGTTTGAAGTAAGTGTGGAGGATGCATCCAATTACTTGCCACCACCAAAAGGGAGGAATTATAAGGGAGTGAGGAGAAGGCCATGGGGAAAATATGCAGCCGAGATTAGGGATCCCAAGAAAAATGGTGCACGACAGTGGCTGGGGACTTATGAGACACCGGAGGATGCGGCTATGGCTTATGACCGGGCCGCTTTTAAAATGCGCGGTGCAAAAGCTAAGCTTAACTTTCCACATTTGATTGGCTCGAGCAATTACGAACCTGTTAGAGTGACTAACAAGCGTTACTCGCCTGAACCATCTTCCTTGTCATCGTTGGTTTCATGGTTGTCGGAAGTGGATGACGAGTCTCCGAAGTCCAAGCGGAGAACATATAGATTTGACTCTTGATGTGCAACTAGAGCCATCGGATGAACAGATGTTCTTGGCTGGCAAAAAATTATAGTTGAATTATTTATATACATTATTATTTTAATTCCAAGTTTTGTTTCTTTAGACTCTCTTGTGAGATTTTGAATCGAATTACTTGTTCTCTTAGACCAACTGATCTCCAGTCTATGATACAGCGAGTTCTTAGTTGCCTCATTGAAGTTAAGGAGGTTATGATGCTCCATTGAATGCGAAAGAAGGCTAGAATAATCCTTTAATTTTATTTTATAGCGGTGATTGATCAAGCAATCTTAATTAGTGGTAACTATACGACTTTTTTACTCTGTTTACTACTAACATTAACGTAACGGATGATGTCTGACTATTAATTATGAATTTGTAAGGCTCAATCCATGTTATAAAAAACTTACTTTCACTGTTATCATTTCTTAACAAACAAATAATATGTTGTTCACTGTTTAGAAACCGGACTGTAAGTACTCAACTTGATACATGATTAAGCTGGGTTTAGATGGATCCGAAAAAGTCTAGTTAATCTGTGATTCAAATGACCCCGTTAAAAACAAGATAAGATTGAGTTAGTTTTTTTAAAAAATAGTTTTTATTTTTAAAAATAAAATATTTAAAATAACATAATTTTGAAAAATAAAATTTAAAAAAATAGAAGAAAGAAATCATTGACACGGGTCACGGAATAGATAAAATCTCTTTAAGTATGATGCTGCCCATGAAATGAGACAATTGGGTGATAAATATCGTGAAATAAAGTGAATATATTAACTCCTGTTAAGTTCAAGTTTTATGTTCTCTCTCCATCGAATCTTCTTATACATGACTCCGATCTCATATGGTGGATTTCAAGAGAAGAACCTGCGTGGTGGAAATCCGAAGGAAGTAAAACTGGAGATTAATAAAGCTTTTCTACATATCATAAAGCAAGTGAA
This sequence comes from Populus euphratica, assembly GCF_000495115.2. Taxonomy (NCBI): domain Eukaryota; kingdom Viridiplantae; phylum Streptophyta; class Magnoliopsida; order Malpighiales; family Salicaceae; genus Populus; species Populus euphratica. Next base: position 2,251,783 of record NW_011499846.1, read on the forward strand.
ATCACATTATAATCAACCTGGGTACAGTTTCGAATGTAAACAAAATGGACAGTGTAAAAAAATAAAGAAAGGATAGATTACTGTTTCGAATTTAAATCCTTTGAAGATTCCCAACAATCGCACATGAAACAAGTTCCAAAACAAAGGCATCTGTTCCGTTTGTTTGCCTCTTATTCGAGGTATTAATCGGATAAAATAATTAGAATGCATGTGAAAGAGTATACACTGCCTTCTTCAAAAGCCAGCAACCTCTTCTCATTGCACAGTTGAAAAAGAATAAAAAAAAACTAGGAGTTAATACGAAAAAAATGTACGGTCAAACTGCCTCACCGTCCGATTTTTCACTGTTATAATCAAGCGGAAGATGAACCGGTGCCCGAGATTAATGCACCAATATATTGCCGCAGGGCTTTGAGATTTAGCTTCTTGTCAAGCGATCAAGCTGGAGTGATATCCTATTAGAAATAGATAGCTTGGGTCAAACCGTGGTCAACGACGCTCTAGAACAAGAAACCTTCGATATGCAAAGGCAACGGGTTGCTTCGGATCCTAATATTGATTCAGTAACCACTAACACGGTTAGCTATGAGGCTGAGAGAGATGTTGAGGGGGCATCTACCACAGCACCGAAGGGGAGGAATGATTATATGGGGGCGAGGAGAAAGCCATGGGAGAATTAGCATGCGGCAGAGATCAGGGACCTACGAAGAATGGTGCAAGAATATGGCGAGGGACATATGAGAGACCTGAGGATGCAGCTTTGGCTTATGACCAAGCTGCTTTTAAGATGCGGGGAGCAAAAGCTAAGCTAGATTTTCCACATTTGATTGGCTCCATTATTGCTCATCAACCGGTTAGAGTGACTGATAAGCTCCCGTCACCGGAGCCGTTGTAGTCATTGGCATCCTAGTCTTCAGAATTAGATGATGGATCTCCAAAACAGAAGCCAAGAATGAGTTGGACCTGACTCCTGCCAAGAAGCACTTTTTGGTTTCCAATATTTTTTTATCAACGAATTGTGTATAATTTTATTATTATTATTATTTTCTTCTTATCCTTTAATTCATTTCAACATTTGGTCATCATCACCATTGTTATTTTAATTTTAAGCTGAGAAAACACTTAATGGAAATGAATACAAATTACTTGTTCAGTCGAAGAAATTAATAAAATAATTGCGGACCCTTTCATTCATCTGCAAGAGTGCTTCATTAGACCCTACCCTAGCTAACTCTTTTAGGCCTTGGCAAGTCTCGTTGCGAAGGAGCGGGTATTGTACACTGAAATGGACATATTTCATACACAACTTATTAATTTATGATGTTTATGAATAAAAAGATTAGAGGTAGGGTGATGACTGATATATATGAAATTGATAAAATATTACGTTGAAATTATATTGGTTTAGTTTTATTTTTAGATTTGATATCATTAAGCTTAGTTATATTATGAGCTCTTATAATCTCAAATACCTGTGGATTTAATAAGATATCTGATCTAACACGAGCTCGATTATATGCTAAGCTCAAATATCTATGAGTCTATAAAATATCAAATCTAACCCTATAAGTCTATAAAATATCAAACCTAACCTTCTTGTACTTGGCTATAACTTAAACCTAATCTATATGCTAAGCTCAAATATCTACGAGTCTATAAAATATCAAACCTAACCCTCTTGTACTTGGCTATAACTTAAACCTAATATATGGGTTTGTTAAGATGTCAGACTTAATTCTGTTGGCCTCAGCTGCTTGCTGAGCTCAAATGCTTTTAGGTTTTACAAAGTATCAGACTCAATTCTTTTTAGCTTGGTTACACATCGAATCTAAGTGCATATGGGTCTAGCAGGACACTAAACCCAAATCTTTCAGGTTTGAATACTCATTAAATCCAAAACACACATGGGTCTGACAAGATATCAAACTCAAATTCCTCAAATTCAACTATATACTAAACCCAAACATACGTAAGTGTGACAAAACATGATCTTAGGATAATCATATTCATACACCTCTAAATATATAAAAGTTCTCTAAAAAATAATTATATTTCGATCGATATTAATATTGCGATAAGGTTATTCTCATCATTATTAAATGTTGTGTATGAAATAAGATATAAAAATCTTTTATAGCTTTATTGTTTGTCGGTCATCACTAATAATATGTAAGGATAATTCTCATCAATATTAATATTATATTAAAAAATATTTTTACCATCATTAATGTTGTTGATGTAAAAAACTTTTTCCTTACTAAGATATTCAAAAGAGAAAAATTTTCGATCCCTTGAGCAAAATAACAAGATTCAAAGTATAAGGGCTATAAATAATATTTGAATTACTAGGGTAAAGAATCCTTTTATCATATATTCTCAATGCTTTTATTACATAAAAGCTAAAAATAATCATTCTTGTTATTAGAGTTTAATGCTCTTCTCCTCATTCATTACAATTATTTACACTAAAGTTACTAAATAATTATTGGAGAGTCTAAATTCTAATAACATAGACTATTTTGCAATAACTAGGACTTGTAGCACTAATTCTCTATTCTTTTTGTTTATAGAAATGAATACTGATGTGAATATGATTTTTTTTCCAGATATTGGAACCATATTTCTAAGTATATTGAATCTTAAAAGAACACAGACATATATATATATAACTTAAACAAATCTGGTAAAAAAAAGGTCATTTCTGGATCAAAAAGGGTCCAATTTTAGTTGGGAAGAGGTGAGAAGCTCGTTATGATTTGTTCTTTTAGTCGGGAATTTAGGTTCTAATTAGGATGCTACATTCAAATAATACTGAGGGCAAATTTGGGTCATTTAAAAATAGGAATGGAATTGAGAAATAGCGTTCAATTTATTCCAAATAAAATCACATTTTAATTTTTTCTAAATAAATTACTAGTATTATTTTTTATTAAGAATTACAATACGTGATGTTTAGTGAAATTAAAATTCATGTTATTGGAGTTTCTTTTCTTTCCCAGTTCTCTAGCAATTAGAGACAATATATATAGTTGAGTAATGAATAGATTGTACGTAACTTTAAAAAGATTCTCTAAAGTAGCTTTTTGTTCTTGTTTTGAAATAAAAAAAAATACAGATAGTAAAAACATATGGTACATGTTTTGTTGTTTTTCTACAAAAATTCACATGGAAACTTATTTATTTTGTTTTTTTAATCAAACATGTTTTTTTTTAATTATTTTTTTATCCTTGAAAACTAGCCAATCTCCCTATCTTCATAGGAATTAATCCAATGATCTTAACAAGATATAAAATCATTAATCCTTTCGACATAATTATGAAAAAATGTTTTTTTTTTTTTTATTTTGGAAAATCTTGTCATGAGGCTCCTGTTAGGGAGTAAACTTCGATGAAGGGAGATTAGACAATCACCGACCGTATCTTATGAATAGTACATGCTATATATTCCACATGTTTCCCATGAATACAGACCATCCTTTTTCTTTTAAAAAAAAACAATTATTTTTCTTTTTCGATAACTTGAGTCAAATAGAAGCCATCCAGTACGGCATATAATAGTGTGTGTATGCGCGTGTTATTTGAGAATATTCTTGAGGAACAAGTGCACTTTAATAATTTGAAGTAAATATAAGAAGGAATAACAAGTACATATAAAAAAATTATAAATACTATACTAAATTAAATAAATAAAAGGTCTAAAACATTAGAAAAATATTTATGAATAATGCCCCGTTTGTTTCATATTTTCTTGTGTTCTTTTTTCCATTAAAAAAATTAATTAATAGAAAATATTTTTTTGTTATAGAAAAGTTTGGTTTATTTTTCATAAAAATATTTTTTTATTTTAAGCTGAAAATATTTTTCATAAGTTGTGGGAAATTCAGGAATATCTTATTATTTGTTAATTATATCAAATTTGTTTCTTAATCCTTTGATTGTTAGATATTTTGCCTTCAATTTTTTTTTAATTTGATCCCTTATGTTCTTAATCCTTTGATTGTTAGATATTTTATCTTCAATTTTTTTTTAATTTGATCCCTTATAATTTAATTTTTATATAATTTTTGGTCCCAGTTATTTTATTATTTTATTATTTTTTAATTAAATATTTTTATATATCATATTTGACCTTTATTTTTTTATTGCTATTTATCCTTATCTGAAATAATTTATAAAATTATATTTTTTTTTAATTTCATTATCTTTTAACTTTTTTATCGGTCAGATTTAGTTTTTATTATTTTAATTATTATTTATTTTATTTAAAATAATTTATTAATTTTTTTAATTTTATCCTCTAACCTTTTTATCCGTAAGATTTGGCCTTTATTTTTTTAATAACTTGAAAAAAAATTAAAAAATTAAAAATTTATTTTTTGATTTATTTTTCATGATTTAGCTAAATACTGAAAAGTTTTTTCAAACTTATTTTTCATAATACAATTAAATATTAAAAAATAATTTAATTATTTTACAGGAATTTAATTTTAAAAAAAAACATTTTTTTATAAAATATACTTTCTAACAAATAAACAAATCTAATGACTTCTCAAGATCCCTGCGATAATGAGAATTCAAAGAAATATCAAATTATACGACGTAAAGAAGTTGACATCTTGACCAAAAAGAAGAAGAAGAAGCTGCACTTTATTTTGCACTCACACACACTTTATTGTGCTCTCTTGAAAAGCCCATGATAACATCTGATGGCACATTTTGACGAACGAACCAAAATTCTAGAAGCTAGTTAATTCAAAAGGGAAAACAAATGTAAGGCTGATTAAGCGTTCTGGCTCACCAGAGTGAAATTTCGTTGATTAAACGTACTGGCTGATTAAACATGTCTTGAAGGATGTGAATAATTTTTTTCTTATTAATAATCCAATCAGTTGGAAATTTGAGTCTGCGTCAGCACGTTCTCTAGCTCTAAACTATTTTCTAAATCCACAGCATTGTCTGTGTACCCATGAAGTTGTTCAAATTGTGCAAGTTGTTTTGAAATTATTCACCAATAATAAGGAGATAAGTAGTTTACAATCCAAGGAAATACCCTCAGAGATGAGTACAAAAATAAAGAAATAAATTAATGAACATTAGAAACATGTGAATGATGAGGCCATTTGCCCACTCCCACACAACAACGAAGCTTCAAAGAAATACCTTTCGAGAAACTATAATGTGTGTGTGTGTGTGTGTGTGTATATATATAGCCTTAACCCTCTTCAAAAGCCAAGCAATCCCTCCTCACTGTCAAACAAACCAAAACCCTATTGCCTAGCTAAAAAAGAAAAAAAAATGGACAGTCAATCCGATTTCCATCAGATAGAGTCAATTCGCCAGCACCTTCTCGACGATGAATCTTCACTGGGGATCAACACTAACAATTCATCTGTATATTGCCAGAATATGAGCATTAGCAAGCTCTTCTTGACAGGGGACTGGAGTGATATTCTTTTAAAAATAGACAACTCCGCTCGAATCGTGGCCTTCGACACTCGAGAACCAGAACCCTTTAATAAGCAAATCCAGTATTGGGTTCCTCTGAACCCTATTGATTCAACAATCACTGCCACAGCTAAGATTACGAATGAGCCTGAGAAAAATGTTCCGGGTGCATCGCCCACGCCGGCACGAGAAAGGGGGAATAATTATACGGGAGTGAGGAGAAGGCCATGGGGGAAATACGCTGCTGAGATTAGAGACCCTAAGAAGAATGGTGCAAGAATATGGCTAGGGACTTATGAGACACCTGAAGATGCAGCTCTGGCTTATGACCATGCTTCTTTTAAGATGCGAGGGGCAAAAGCCAAGTTAAATTTTCCACATTTGATTGGCTTCAGTGACTACCAACCTGTTAGGGTGACTCATAAGCGCTCATCGCCGTTAATGTCGTCCTCCTCGTTATCCTCACCATCATCGTCATCATTGTCATCTTTATCATGGGAACTGGATGATGGATCCCCGAAACTGAAACGTAGAATGATTTAGGTTTAATTCTTGTCAGGATGGATAATGTTGACTGTACTGTTATATTGGCAAATTGCCAATTTGATAGCCAATTATCGCATGTTCACATATTGAATTACATGACCAATTTCAGTATTCCATCGTGATCCAAAAAAATATATACTTAAGTGTATTGATCTTCGATGTAATTAACATTGCTTTTACGCAAAGAGATTATGGAAATCCTAAAAGATTTTACTGCATTTATTCGGTCCCTGTAGTCTTTCATTTCTTTACTTGGGGTCTCATGTTCTTTTTTTATTGATTAAGTCTCTTTTTTTTATTTATTTTTTCCTATAAAAATCCTTCTATCATAGCGTTGCGAGTGTGTTTCTAGTTACCTGACACTGTTAAAGTAATTCTTTTATTTCTAAAATTACGTAATTAAAGAAATGAAAAAAATGAAAAACAAGCAAATGAAAATTAATATTCTTTAATCAGTACTTAAGTTCTTTTTTCAGTTAACTTATTTTATTTTAATTATTTAATTTTCACCTCAAACAAGAAAACTTTAAAAATGAAAGTGTTTTTAAAATAAGTATCCAACTTAATTAGTACTTAAAGACTATATAATGAGTAAAACACAAAGGAACCCTTCAATTACAAATTACTTCAGTTCAAATAGAATAAATAAACAAATAATTATCCAACTTAATTAGTACTTAACTTAAAGACTATATAATGAGTAAAACACAAAGGAAGCCTTCAATTACAAATTACTTCAGTTCAAATAGAATAAATAAACAAATAATCAAAGTGCACGGATGATTTGCATTCTCGGAAAAATAATTTTAAAAAATAGGAACCATTTAATTTCGTTCGTGAGAGAAGATGATTGAGCAAATTATTTGCTTGAAATAATTGAAAGCCTCGACCGATAAAGATTTGAGAATTGAATAAGAGAACAACTCATGTGCAAACAACCCATTTATAACAGCTGATGAAGCTAGAGATGATCGAAGCATGAATTCCAACTAACGTAATGCATTATGAAATGGGTAGAGAGCATCATGTTAAGGAAATAGATCAAGATGTATGTTAAATTATTTTCATTTTATTTATTGAAAATATATCCCGTTTTAATAGGCAAGCATTGAGATGCATATGTGATTTGTCTATAGATAGGAATGGAATGAAAATGTAGGATTTTTTTATTTCATTTTTTATGTATTTAAATTAATTTAATATTGTAATTATAATAAATTTTTAATCCTTTGAAAAAAATCATGCAATTTACCTCTCCTCTAATTCATTCTCTTGTTAGAAATATCTGCACTTCTAGGATGTAATTTTATGATTATAAAAACTTACTTATTATTCACTCAATATTAATGAATTTTACTTATTGTAATAGGTCAACTTGTTGACTTGTTAATCCAATCTCAAATTTCAAATAAAATGTGATGAAAAGTGACATAATAATTAATCCATTAATTAGCATTGATTTAAAAAAAATGAGATGAAAAGCTATTGGTAATAAATTTATTAAATCCAATCTCATCTATAATTCAATCTAAATTTAAGTGAAGGATTAAGATGAATTAATTATATTTGAATCAATTTAATTATTTTTTTAAAAAAAGATGGATTAATTATGTTTGAACCAATTTAATTTTTAAAAATAATTTTTAAAAAACTAAATTGGTTCAAACATAATTAATCCATTTTAATCCTTAACTTAAATTTAGACCGAATTATAGAAGAGATTGGATTTAATAAATTTATTATAAATAGCTCCCTTTTTTTTTAACAAAAAAGAGACTGGACGACAAGATGTTTGAAAGGAGAAGAATTTGAGCTGCATATTCATTAGCATAATTAATGTATATTGATAGACACTATATAGAAACGTTTTAAATGTAGAATTCCTCAGTCACGTATGCATGGAACTCAGCAAATAAACATTATTAATCTATCAACACAACTAGCCAGTCTCTGGTCATAGCTCCCCCTCGTGTGTTCATATGTGATTTTTATGTATAAAATAAAATAAAAAAAACGCGTTGTTCTTTCGAACGTTTTAACTGGATCCATGGGAAGACTTCTCTGGTCACTTACACGAAGGAAGAACAAAGGCATTAGAGCACAGTACTGTTGACTGACTGCACCTGATATATAGCATCCCTTGTGTTTCTAAGCATAAATTAATATCTTTGTATTCATGAGGTGAAACGTGCAACAATCTTTTAAAGAAAGGACGGTCACATCTATCTATCAAATTCCTCTTCTTCTTCTTTTTTTGTTCTTTCGAACCACTTGCATTAATCAAATTCATGGGAGAATACTTCGAGAAAAAATTGAAATATTGTTTGTCTGGAATATCTACACAAATTAAAAGAAGATATTTGTGCACGGTGCCCTTTCCTTTACTTTATAGAATCAGAGCTTGTCCTTACGTTAACCCAAAAAAAAAAACAGAGCAGGAGACTATTCCAATTATGTGGGCTTATTAATCTGACCAACATATTTATTTTGTTTATTTTATGTTCTCCCATGATGTTAACGTCAAAAAGATGATCAAAACCGAGTATACTGTGTAATCTATGTGATTTGATTCCTAGCTATGAAAAAGATATATCTATACAGTTCTAGACAATTAAATTAGTGGTTTTCGACGTCGTTGAAAAAAATGAATCGGAGAGACAAATTGTGTTACATGCATGGACTTTCTAAAGTGTTTTCATACTGCACTAGCTTCTTGATGTGTATGCTTTTATTTTTGTATTTTAAAAATATTTTTAAAAAATATTAAAAAAATATTTACTTTTTTATTTTAAATTAATATTTTTTTGTATTTTTATATTATTTTGATGTATTAATATCAAAAATAATTAAAAAAATATTATTTTGATGCATTTTCAAATAAAAAACACTTTAAAAAATAATTATTATTACACTTTCAAACACCATGTTACAATACAAGTTGAGTTCTTTTTAAAATAAATAATTAATTTAAGATTACGTGTTAATAATTGATTTATTGATTTGATTTCATATTATTTTTTCATAATAAAAACAATTATTCTAATTCAAAATCAATTCATGTTACTTTAAGCGAAATACTTTAAATTGGATGGTACATAATTGATAACAATTAAATAGGGGCAGAACTAATTATGATTTTAGGTAGGAGGTGTCGAAACTGAAAATAAAATATAAACAAATAACGGTTAAAGAATAACAAATAATTCTTTGGAGGTACAAAGTGCATATTTTTTATGAAATAAACCTCAATTTCAATGGTATATTTAAAAAAATCTTAAAACATTTAGGATTAAAATGAAAATTTGGGGTATCATGGCCCCTACTATTGGTAATACAAGTGTACAAGTTAAAATCAATGCTTCACGTTACCTAAGTGCAGTTTTAATGTAAATCTATAATATTACAATGGAAAAAGATAAATATATTATTTTAATTAACTTGAATATTAAAACATTTTTTTCTTGTGCGAGTGTTATTATGTCAGTGTTTTCACTAGCATGTTACAAGTTATTTTATCAACTGAATTATCTAGTGATCTAAAATGTCAAATAAAAACCTTGTCAATAACAAGTTTTTACTAGAAAATTCATCAATGATTTACATATTTATGAAAATTCCTGATAATTTTATAGTTATGGAAGATTATAATTTTACTTAATTTGGGTTAAAAATTATAAACCAAATTGAATCATTGCTTTATTAAAGGCAGCCTGAATTATTCCAAAGTGTTACCTATCGTACATAGCCTACTCATTACATGATATGAAACTAAAGGGACCAACATGGGTACTTAGATTTGTTTTATGTTGTCAACATATATATATATATATGTTGTGGAAAGGTTGGACCACAACCCTGGTGTTCATGATCTTTCTGGTATAGATGATTTGTTTAATAATAAAGCTTAACCTAAAATGTAAGATCACAAAACCAAAAAAGAAGTTCCACATTAAAAGACAAATTTCATTTTCAAAAAAATATTCCTTTATATATAGAGTTACTGTATTATTCTCAATTATCTCATCCAATTCGATGGGTTGATATATAATCATAGCATGCTTTGACACATCTTGCAATTAAATATGTTTGTAAATTTTATCAAATTATTAAGATTCTCTTTGTCATTTTCTTTCTGCAAAATATTGGTAAGAAGGAATATAATTACGTGTGTCCATTCATTCTTGCCCCCCTTCATTTTCTTTTTCATGTCTTTCTCTTAATGGTGCCCATGTTCTAGGATTAGCACAGGCCAAAAAAAGCAAAAAATATTATGTATATATATAAGTTATTTTAATTTCTTTTTTAGTTTAAAGTTTAACTAGAAACATGTTTCATCATATTTTTTTTAAAAAAAAAACAAACCTTGTTTAATTTATTGAAGAAAGAGTCATTGGCATCGAAACTTAATTATTTCTTCTTAAAAAAAGTTTTCATTGTACAGTTATTATGCTAGATTCTCTTGCATTACTTTTCATCATATTCCTTGAATTTAAATTGTTGATTTTAAATTGAGTGAACATATTAATTAAATACAGGACCTATCCTTTTTTTAACAAAATTTGAGTTATTAAATTCAAAAGAATAATGAAATTTAGAGCACAATTAATCATATTTCTTATAAAAAAATAAAAAGTCTAAATCTACTTATCCAAGACAAGACAAGAGAGTCAGTCATGTATTATTCAAGTGTGTTTGAAATTTGTATTAATGATAATGATTTAAAGTGTTTTTTATTTATAAATGTATTAAAATAAAAATTATTTTTAAAAAAATTATTTTTAACATTAGTATATCAAAATAATCTAAAAATATAAAAAAATATTTAAAAAATAAATAAAATTTGAAGTCACATACAGTTCCTATAATTAATCACACCTGCTGGCACAAGTGACATGCTATTCAATTGGAAAGCTTGGACACCTTAAAAAACATCTCAATCCAACTACCCCAAAAAAAAAAAAAATTCCAACACGTGAAAAGGATGCTCAGCAATGCAGAAATTTCTCAGAAAGGACAAGGTTGTTGAAATGAAATGAAATGAAAGGAAATAAGTTACCGACGAAGCATCTTTAAACTTGTATAAGATATACTGAACATCAAAACCCAAAGAGCAAAGATCCACACAAACACCAAGATTTATCAGGAATATGTGGCAAGGAGGGAACAACAGCTTAGAGTCTGAAGGTTCCGATTTCTTGGAGTCCGATCAACAGTATCTTGTTAGCACTCCTGATCGTGATTTTGATACTCCAATGAGTACTTGCCCACAAATGGAAAATAGTGAGGGTACTGCTTCAAACTTCAGTGGTGATCATGATCTCCTCTTTAATGATTCAATGACCTCAACAACGTCAGCGGTCGTTGAATCAGAGCCTCGGGGGCAGGGCATTCCTGGAGTGGACGTGGCGTGTAAGAGTAACGTCACGCTGCCGAAAGGGAGTCCATATAGGGGAGTGAGGAGGAGGCCGTGGGGGAAGTATGCGGCGGAGATTAGGGACCCAAAGAAGAATGGAGCAAGGAGGTGGCTGGGAACTTACGAGACACCTGAGGATGCTGCTCTTGCTTATGATCAAGCTGCTTTTAAGATTCGTGGAAGCAAAGCTAAGCTTAATTTTCCTCATCTAATTGGTTCTAAAGAATATGAACCTGTTAGATTGAGCTCCAAGAGAAGATCCCCTGAGCCTGAATTGGTGCACGATAGCTCCCCCAAGAGGAGAAAATGAAAATGAGTCGCGCGCGAGCCAAGACATCCCTTTGTAATTCTCTATATTTCCTTTAGACTACTATTGAGGTCTTGAGCGATGAATTATTAGAAACCTAGTTATGTTCTTATTAACTAATTAATCGAAAAAGTCTTCTTGTCTTTCGAGAAATCAAGAGTTGAAGGTAATGTCATATGAATCCTCATAAGCTTCGTCCAAGTTAGATATAATTGGTTTTAGTTAAGTCACCATTGTTTAATTATTATTTTTAAATGAATGTGATAAAAAATGTGTTAGACCCCAAAAAAAAAAAAGGTTTACAAGACCGCAACAAATATAGGATGGCTTAGGAAGAACATAGAAACAAAGAAAGGCAAGAAAGCATGATGATCTAATGAGAATTATGTGCCTCTTGCAACCTTAAAATCTGGACAACGAGTCGTCATAAACTCATGTAAAAATTGTTTATGTTGTTATAGTAATTCATTTCTATGAACTTCTTTCACAAAATTTCCTTGTGAATTTATACTCTTAATTAAACTACTCGAATTGATCTAATTAATTATGTTATTTGAAAGAAAGTATCCATTCCTAAAATATACACACACACAAATATCAGGAGATTCTCTATGTATAATCATAATAAATAACAAGCTAACAACAAATGCTAAATCTAGTTTTAGAACTTTGCTCTGTTTATAATATGATTCAAAACATGTGTAGATAGATTAAGTTAAAATATTATAATTTAAAAAAAATTGATTAAAATGTTGTTTGGTATTGTGGTTATGATGAGGTTCACCTACAACCACAAATATTATTGTTTGTTAATGCTTTAAAAGTAATTTATTATTGATAGAGTCCATTATCAATTGTAGTTGTACCACGAGTTTACAAGAAGTAGGTTTTTGGTACTTCTTGTGCTAAGAAAACCCATGAATAGTGGAACATGGGTTTTCTTCAATGAACAGTGAAGCTGTTCATGTGAACAGTAGAGCATAGCTTTATTGTTTCAGCTGTATTGGTCTGGTTCAAAGCTAAAAATACATTAAACCGAGTCTGATCCAACAAAATAAAAAATATTTTTTGTTTTTAATTATATTTTATTCTAAAAACTAGTGTTAAACATTATTTAATGACACTACATTAATTAGATGAATATCATTTGATGACGTAGTATTTGTAGAATTTGATCGCAATCCCAATTTTATTCCTAATTATATTTTACTTGATGTTGTTGCGCTCTTAAAAAATTTATAAAAATTATAGCCCTTGTCTGATGTATTTATATGATGGAATTGTAGATAGTTTAATGAAACAATAAATAATATTTTATATAAAATATTATTTATTGTTTCATTAAACTATCTACAATTCCATCATATAAATACATCAGACAAGGGCTATAATTTTTATAAATTTTTTAAGAGCGCAACAACATCAAGTAAAATATAATTAGGAATAAAATTGGGATTGCGATCAAATTGTTTTTTATTCAACTTTAATCCCAACCACAATTTTAACCAAATATATATTTTTTCAAATCAATCTCAACTAAAAATATTTTTTATAAAATAATATTTTTCAAACTATAACTATAATAATTATTATAACGTTACCAAACATATTCTAAATTACAAGTGATTGTACAAAATTTACATAGAAAGTCACCCAAGTGATCGTTTCCTTTTTTTTCTTTTTCTTTTTTTCAGTGTAGGGGATTTTTTAGATTATTGCAGTGGTGCCCTTTGTAACCCAAAAGAAAACAGCAAATGCAAAACTCATCCCCAAAATAGAAAATGGGCCCATATATCTTTCTAGCATGCCGAACGGGAAACGTAGTTTTAGCCCAACAAACCGATTATAGATTTATGGTGTGTTTGGAAAACACAATATAAATTATATATTTTAAAATTTCGAAAAAAATATTTAAAATAAAAAATTATATTTTTATATCATTTTAATCGCTAATGTTAAAGAAATTAAAAATTAAAAAATATTTTAATTCATTTTTAAACAAAAATTACTTGAAATCACTACTACTATCACACTATCAAACCTACCCTTTCTATATTAATAATGCCCAGCACTTAATAGTTTTCACTTTTCAGCTGCTAGATAGCTTTATAGCAAGAAACTTCGGTGCCCCTGCCTCTCCACTACAATCGGGTACCCTGCCGATGCCGAGGTAAGCCTCCAAAATACGTAGCCCAAAATACTTTCCCAAATTTTTCATTTAACATCATAGTTTTTATTTCATCTTTTGTATTTGCAGGTAAGCTAAACAATTGATCTACAGGTACAATATAAGTGCTTTTCAATTTTTCTCCTTATTTTTATTTTGAATCCTGTGTTGCTTTCAACTTTCTTTCAATTTACTTATTTATTATTTATAAAACCTGCTCTCTCTTTTCTTCACTTCTTTCTTGTTGTTTCTAATAATATACTTTTTTTTTATGTAAGAAGAAGAGAAGCACAAACCCTAAGCAAAGCGAGTTATTAATTTGTTTCTTACTTGTATAATTAAAAAGATTCAAGATATTATTTTATTTAAGCTTTATCTCCCCTAAAAATAAAATATTATAGTGTGAGTTATATTGATATTCATAAAGCTTGACATGGGTTTGAAATTTGTGAATTTCTAGACAAGCATGTTAAAAACATGTTGGTAGCTTGATTGGAGTTGAGTTGATTTGATATACGGCATTGTAGAAATTAGCAGCATTATTGATGTTGATAATATTGATATTAATATTAGTATTGGTATTAATAATTTCTAATTATAAAATTATAAATAAAATTTTTTAACTAATTATATATTAACAATTACAAGTAAATAGTAAATAATAGTACAGCACAATTAAAATAAAAATAAAATAAATAATATAAAAATTCAAGTAGATTCAAATAAAAATTTATTAATAATTTAAATAATTTAAAAATACAATATAATATAATTATATTCATAAAATTTCATTAACTAAAAATTAATCCATCCAAGACAAATAATCTTTTATTGTATCATCTTTTCAGTTATTCCTAAAATATTCGTTACTGTCATCTAGTAATTAACATTGTATCTTTTGTATTGTTTTAAAAAAAAGTATTTTTTTTTTTTGACACCCTAGGCTGAGAGTATAGAGTAGGACGGTGGCTAACTTTGTAGGTGGACCGACTGTGGCTGTCTAGTAGACTGATTCGATCAAACTGGAGAAAAGTTGAACCGGTTAGTTGGAGACATCGAGAAGGCTAAACTGAAAGCTCTGGAGAAGAATTTTTTAAATCCTCGGTTGTTTTAAGATTAGCTTATCTAGATTAAATTCCTTCTTATCCAGGTATTAGTTAGACCATCCTTGTTCATGTCCAGATGGAAGATGTATTCAGCCTTTCTTGGGTTTCAAATAGTGTTATTAATTCCTGCATTATTTACAGGTCAACCCGGACACTTGCTAATTAAAAATCTAGACTGGGTTAAGTTTCAAATTATGTTACTATTAATTCAGTTAAATTAAGTTGACATGATAGCTACAATAACAACTTCGTCAATATAATTTTAATTTTAAAAAAATAAAATGAGCATTTTAACTTAAAAAAATTAAACTAATTTTATTTTAAATTTATTTAGATTAACTGGAGTCTACCAAGCAGTGTTTTATAAATGTTTTTTCAAGTCTAAGATTATAAGGTATATAATATATATTAAACTAGTTTATTCCAAGTATTTAACCATGAACAAATATATAGAAGTCTTGTTTGTGGAACATCATGATGGATGCGTGTGCAAATCAGACGCTGAATATCAACGCATTTGGCTAGAAGGTAAAAAGAAAAGCAATCAGTTTGGTATATTGACATGATAGTAAACGATTACACCCATGAACACCAGGTGATGGCTGAGTATATTTGATGGAAGAGATTACTTACGATGGAAGTGACAGAATGGAAAAGGAGCAGAACATTATTGGAAGAGTTCTTGTTTTTGCTTGCAATTTTCACTGATTCACCTGGTTCTGCAGTATAAAAGGGTGTTGCAACAACCGCAGAGCACTCCCATCTTCTCTCTGGCTCTCTTCGCAAACAGCATGTAATGAAATTGCGAAACTCCGTTGATGCGCTCGGCGGTGCCTCCGGCGGGGCTGACATACATATTGCAAACACCAGCCTTGTCAAATAATCCCGAGTCTCAACTTCAATTGGAAAACTCCCGGGGTAAATCTCCAATACACTTAATCCAGAACTCCAGATGTCCCCTGCATACTCGTCACACATTCCGCAATCTATCCTTTCAGGACTCGTGTACCTGATGGTTCCAACAAAATCTTTTGGGTCCAGAAATTGTGAAAGAATTTCGCCCGAGCCAAAATCTGCAATCTTGACGCTATCTTGTGCATTATCAATCAAAAGATTGGATGGTTTGATGTTGTGATGTAAGCAATGCCCGAGAGGATTTGGCTAGCAATGTTCGATAAATGGCCTTCGCTAGTTATGTGTCTGTCAGCAAGGGATCCTTCATTCATGAACTCAAGGAGGACCTGAATATCTTCACCATTGCTGTCCAATGTTGTGGCATTTCACAATGTTGGGGTGTTTGAGGTCTTGAAATAACTCCATCTCGTGGAGGATCTAGCAGAGGGAAAATTCCTCCACGGGATCAATGGTAATCACTTTGAGAGCGTAGAAGTAGGCACTGGAAGGGTTTCTCACTCGGTAGACAGCACAGCCATTGTTGCTGCCCATTAGATTGATTTGATCAAGCTTGGAGAAGTCGAACAGATTAGTTCGACTCATTGAGAGGACTGAATTTAAAGCAAGGAGCAGTGGAGGAAGTGTAGAGAGAACTTGGAAGAATTTATAGACACAATTTTCTCTAAGTGGCTATGGCCTCCAAGAAGAGATGCCATCCAAGCAATGGCATCCAAGTCGATCAATGATCTTGACTTGGAAAAATGAGATATAACTATGTTAACCTCCAAGTCCCTATCGAATATAAGGCTCTAACAGCTGATCAACCGCTCAAGATGTATCCATTGGCGACTAGTAAATGATGAGTGCATGACAACTGATCATGAACAAAAAATGAACTCCCCACGAAGGAAATGAAGAATTGGAGAGGGGGGGCGGGGGTCAAACAAGCCACCAGGAAACAGCATCTCTGGATTTCAGACTTTCAGGTTATTGCATTTAACACAAACATACCTGCTTAGGTGTTTTGAGACAGTGATGTAGAGATACTGTTTTTTAAAATAATTTTTATTTGAAAATATATTAAAATAATATATTTTTTATTTTTTAAAATTTATTTTTAACAACTTACCGAAACAACTTAAAAATATAAAAAAATAAAACAAGGGAAAAAATTAAAAGAACAAAATAATAATTTAATCACTGCGCCAAACATTTCTTTATTCTCCAACTAATAATTATATCCATTCCTATTTATTATTCACGGAGTGAAAATCTTGAATATCTATATCCAGCCTAGTGTCATTTATTTAAACATTATTTAACATTTAGCATAAAAAATTATATATATAGATATGGGAAAGTTATAATTATTATACACAATATAAATATGGGGATATGCATATAATACTCTTCACGTCCCAAATAGGGTCTTGCTTTTTATCTTTATTTGTCTCAACATCATTGTCAAGTCAAAACACTTAAGCAATATACTTTACTACAATACCTATAATCAGAGCCCACGTGTAAAAAATCTGCAATAATTTTAAAACAAAATAAAAATAAAAATAGTTAACCCTGCATATTTGTTAATGAGATTCTTAATATATGTCATAAATGAAACATAAGATTTTTTTTTGGAATAGAGGAAATATATATATATATACCGAATTGAGCTAGCAATAACCATATCCGATATGTATCTTATCCAAGAGGCAAGAAATTTCAGATATATCTAAAATAGTAATTATTCATAAGAAACTCACCCATAGATAGTTCTTGACATGCTTGTGGTTTCATTCAAGAAGCAGCTAAAATATATAAGCAGATTTCTTTATCACAAATTGAAGGATGACATCAAAAGGCAAACTATCTGAATCATAATCTGACTTCATAAAGTCTTAAGCAGCGCCACCAAAGCTGATCTTGTTCTTTATACCTCAATAAGAATGATAATTGGTTCAAAACGAGGTACAATCTTCAAATATCAGTCTAAAGTGGCGATGACAAATTCACTGTCCGGGAATATCAATATCTCCTAAAGCTGCACTCAATTGCCGTCAGTATGCCATGAACAAAAATCAGGCAACACATGGAGAGCACCTTTCCAATAAGCTTCATGATCTATCTATATCTTCAATATATTGGATGTCGTCTCCTGCAATTTCAAAGTCACCAGTAAAAAACACTAGAGCATGGCCAGTCCAGTTGGGGAAAAAAAAAACCAACTCCTAATTCCCTAACTAATTTGATAATTGGCATTCCCAGGACCTTTAAGTGATATCAACAAGATAACAGTGCATACATAAATGTAGAATCACAAGAATGGAAGCTGGATCAAAATACCTCTTGGGCCGGCTTCGGTCTTCCTCGTAGTCCATCACTCCACCAGGTT
Organism: Populus euphratica; assembly: GCF_000495115.2. Lineage (NCBI taxonomy): Eukaryota > Viridiplantae > Streptophyta > Magnoliopsida > Malpighiales > Salicaceae > Populus > Populus euphratica. Next base: position 2,270,053 of record NW_011499846.1, read on the forward strand.
CAGAATAGATCTCCTCATGCCCTCGGAAGTCAATGTCTGCCTGCTTACAGTGTGTAACTTCTGCCACATCGTAAGTAAGACGCATCGAAAAACGTATCACAGTAACTGAATAAAGACTCTTTTCCATGCACTAATTGAATTTGCTATTGCAAGATTCCAACTGAACAAAATCACGACAACCCTCCTTGTATCCCAGCTAAACACAGAATATTTGCATTTATCCTGCTGCAGCATTGCTATCGAATATAATAAGCAAGTCATTTGAATCTACTAAATAATAGCTGCAGCCAACATAAATTAAAAAAATGTTCCACTTTCTAGCTACATACAATACATTTGGAATATCCAGTTATTTCTTTCAACTTGTATGATGCTCCGTGACACTATTTGATGTGCAAGGATCTATAATTATTTGTTTCAGATTTTCAAATTATACCATGCCTCATGAATCATGCTTGGATATAAAACTGGATTCAACTGACCTTGAGGGAGAGTGACTTCTTTACTTCCTCCACCCTATATTCTACATCCTTTTGGTGCTTCTTATCCAATTCACTCGTAGAATCAGCCCACTTTATCTTCTCCTGAATCGAGACAAGCAAATCATCTGATGTATCCAACCTAGACATCCATAGGAATAAAGTTAGATGGAGAGCTGGCACCTAATAGATTAAACACAATGAACATCATATTCAGAAATACATGATGAGCATGAAAACCAAACCATCTAAAGGATTAGAAAGAAAGTTTCATTGTTATTTAAAGGCTAGTATCAAGATCTATGGCGTAACACCAGAATGTACAAGATCACGTGTGAAAACCAATTAAATTGAACTTGACAAACTCGACAAAATAAACAGACAGATTGCTGGAGGAACATCTAAAACATCATTACCCAGGGGAAAAGTTAAATCAAATAACTTAGCATGCAACTATGGAGTCTTCTGGATTTTTAAGCAGATTATTGTGTTTTATTAATAGAAATAGAGCAGCAGTTCCCATTTCATATGGGTTCAGGCATTTTTGCAGTCAGGCATTTTTGCAGTCAGGCATACAACACAGCATCATCATAGAGGATATGAAAATACTAGTCAGCTAAAGATGATACCAGTTTGATAGTGTTTGTAACATATTCCCAAGCTGTCCAGGCCTAAGGTCCCTCCCAGCAGCAAATTGGACCTATAGATCAAATAAAAAAGAAAGCATCATACAAGCTTTAAAATGTTTGTAAAGGGTAAAAAGATACCATAGAATACAACTTCAAGGCAAGTTGATGACACATTCACTGACAGACCTCAAAGCACCTTCGCAACTGATCTAGCTTTCCTCGTACTATTCCCTGAAAGAACCAGAGTTAAGGCAACAAGAAAGAAAATAGAAGAAAGAAAAGAAAATGCAAATAACACGTGCAATTGTCTGGGAAGAAATGCAGAAAGAAAGAACTACAGCAACATCAAATTTATACATTTTGTTTGCCCAGTCAACTCTATTTTCCTATAGATGAGGGGAAAAAACCAATAATGGTTGTAGAAAGAATAGAATGCAGCTGGCATAAAACATACCGCATACATGCACTCATTGATAAGAAAATCTTCAAGTTCACGAACATTTGTAACATCTAGCTCCTGCATTAGCTGATCATAGGGAAGTACCTAAAAAGGATGGGCATCAAAACAATCTAAATGGTGAGGATCAAGAGATCAGCAAAATAGTGTGTATCAAAAGTGTAGAAGAAAACAGATGTAACATACAATATTCAACTTTTAAACTAGTGGTACAGCATATACAAATGATAATAAAAAAAAAATAGTAATTTTCAACATATGAAATCTGCTTATACAATATGTTTATATCAATCACTACCATAGTATGAACTTTCCAACACTCAATCACATTCCAAGCTTGAAAACAATTTCAATTTTACTTGATATAAAATTACCATAACTTAACCAGATTCATCGAAACAGAGATTAGATTTTAGCCCCAACTACAATCAGTAACTTCTCTAACTTAGGAGACAATTAACTGCACATTTCTTTTTGCTTTTTCCCCTCATGATAACTGTTGAAACATCTTGTGAGTAATGTCATTGACTTCATGGCAAGATTCTTGATCATCAAAATTTTGCAGAGAATCCATGAGACAATCAGGAAGGTGAATTAGCTACTCAGATAAGTAGATTCATTTCTGTAGAAAGGGTTCATAATACAAGGAAAGATACCTTGTTCATTTCAGCCAGTGTGAGCACAGTAAGTTGCTTTAGCTTAAGGACTTGATCAGGAACCAACTGTGGAAGACGACCAGCATTACCTGTAAATAAACAATTTTTCCCATTTCAAAATAGTCTCAAAAATAAGAGGAGAAAAGGTAAAATCAAGGAAAACCAACTGTGTTATTAACACAATACAGCCAGAATACAAGAAAAGCACAGTCCCTAACAGTGCCATCATATATAGTAGTAATGACAACACAGAATTTCTATTCCATTCATACAATCTATTAGAAAAACTCCACGGCAGCTGAGTGAGGTCAGGGTTCTTCAAGAATCAAATTTCAAGGTGCCTAATTAGAGCTAAGAACCAGATTTCTCATGTAAATGTCCATGGAGATGCCTATCATGAGGCATAACAAAAGCAAGAACTAGCAAAAGGAGCAGCAGAAGTGCAATAAATAAAATCATCCCAAGTACAACACTAATTCAGTAAATTCAGGGCAAAAACAAGTTAGAAGAGTATAGAATATTTAGTTTCCAGTTGCTCCAAGGAAGACTGTAAATAGCCATTTATCATTAGTATAACAAGTTCCAAGCTAATTCCAATAGTGAAAACTCATAAATTTATTAATAAAGAAAATAACTATCATTCGGTCGTCACCCACGAGTCTGGAAACAAAACTGCAGGGTCACCTTGCTTTTGGTTCGTCCGAGCCAGCAAAATTCAAAATCCATCTTCCAGTAAAGCCCATTGGCTCATATATCAGTGATAAAAAGAAAAAATTAAGCGGCTAAAATCATTCAACATGCTTTTTCCATACAATAAAACTCCAATTCTCAAGCAACTTAAACTCAAACTCTCAGCATCCGATCATTAAGTTCTGATATTAAGGGGAAAATATCAAAATTATTTTCTGCTGTGATTGAAACCCCAACATGAATTCACATACATAACTCAAAAAAATAAAACTAAAACCAAGTCAAAGCGAAACTAAGAAAGAGGGGAGAGGGAAAGGGGCTTGAATGCTTACTTTTGTAGTCAGTCCAGGTTCCATGAGCAAACAACCGAAGAACATCAAGGCACAAGGAATTCTCAGTTCCTTCAAGCTGTCAACAAAATTCAAACCAAATTAAATACCTATAATACCCTCCAACGACATGGGAGAATAAAGTAGAAAAAAGGGTAAGTAAAAATACCTCGGAGACGGTGGGCGAAGAGAGAATCTCGGAGAAGGCGAAGAGAGAAGGATGAGAAGTGGCTTCGATAATAAGAGGCCAAAGAGCGGAGGCTTTTAGAGTGGATGCTTGATTTACGAAGTGATCGATGAGCTCTGCTTGTTTCTGTTCGATGTCCATAATTTAAAAATTGACGATGACCGAGTACTAGCCTTCACAAGCTCCAATAAAATAAATCAACGAGTTGGTAGAGACGCTGATGGGAATCAGGACATTGAAAAAGGGGGGAGAACTTTATGGGTATGATTTGGGGGATTGGAAGGGTTAGGGCTTGTGAGAGAGGAAGAAGAAGGAGAAGGCAGTGTGGGAATTTGAGAGTAACGATGTGAAAATCGAAGAAGAAAAGCCTCTGCCTTTATTTTAATTTTTTTTGCTATATATGACGTGATGAAGGTGTTTTTAGGAATTTTCTTTTTTCTCTCTTTTCCCTGTACTCACGAACATGACGAGGACGGAACACAACTCGATGATTTTTACGAGGAGAACCGACTTGTCGTCGCTGCAGTAAAATTGATGGTAACTTAAATTATTGTGTGTTTTGAAGTGTACGGCTGTTTTAAAAATATTTTTTATTTTAAAATAAATTAAAATAATCTTATTTTATTAAAAAAATGTTTTTATTATTAACACATAAAAATAAATTTAAAATATTTAAAAAATAAATTTAAAGTAAAAAAATTACAAATTACAATTTTTTAAAAAAAACATTTTCAAAATACAATTTCAAACTGTGTGACTATATTTTTAAAAAAAATTAAAAATTAATTGGTTTTATATTAATTTTTTATGTTTTTATATTTTTAATAGGTTAATATTAAAAAAAAAATTTAAAATATAAAAAATATCATTTTAATATATTTTTAAATTAAAAAATACTTAAAAAAACCATGAACACAAAATCAAGCACTTTAACCACTTCTTTTCTACCGGTGAAATGAAGATGTATTTTTAAATATATTTATAATTAGGAGAAATCTCAATTTAATATGTCATAGGATATTCCGCGCCCGTTGCAAGTAGAGAGGGGGGAAATTATTGATTCTTTATGTTTTTTGTCATGTAATGAAAGATGCATGGATAATATTTGGTTCCTATTCAAATTATTTTTATCTTCTACCCTGGGATAGGATAGGAACATGCTTGATAACGCTGGAAAAACGAGATAATTTCTAATTCGCACCGTGATAAATCGAACTTTTCATGTTATTGAATAAAATATTAATTTAGAAAAAAAAACATAATTATTAAAAATTAAATTTTATAATTTATTTTATTTTATTTTTAATACAACTATCATGGTCAAAAAAAATTTGCATTAACTAACATTTTTAAATTAGCCCTGTGCTTTGTGAGAGTTTATATTTTTAAGATGTAATTAAATAGAAAAAAATAAAAGAAATAAAGTTATTAATTTTAATAAATTTTATTACTTAAATTATAAGGTAAATAAATTAATCTGAGTTAATCAAAATTTATCTAATATATTATCATTATAAAAAAATTAAAAAATATATTATTTTAATTTTTTAAAATTATACCATATTTTTACTTATCATTTGAGTTTTTTGAACATGTAAAATTAACAAAAATAACTTATATGTATTTTACTTTAAAGTTCTAGTCAGATAAAAAAATATGATTAAAAAATTTTAGTTTTAGCTCGTGAAATTAAGTTTAATGACACTTACAGATAATTCTTCATGGTGTAAGCATTGGTTATTTATATGTAAAGAAAAATTAATTCCGTCGTAGCATAACACAACACAAGGGAATTATCTAGTAAGAGAGGGATAAAAATAACATTAAAGGTTAATTCGGTTGAAATTAATATACGCTAAAAAACTTTGGTATTTCACAGTGGCATTGAATAGTTAAAGCGCCAATGTCTTTTTTTCACCTACTCCTCAAAATCTTTCAGGATTTTCTCTTTTTTTTTTCCAAATTTATTTATTTACTATTTTTACTTTTCAATATTGATTTTATTGAGTATTAGGTTATATGTTTTATTTCAATTCATTTCTAATAAAATTATCTTAATTTTATAATTTAGAAGATAAGTTTTGTAAAGTAGTAATATTGAGTTATATATTTTTTTATTATTTTTAACTAATTTTTCTTAGTTTTGTTACTTAATATTGGTTTGACTATAAATTAAATTTTAAAATTATTTTTTTATTTACTTTTCATAGGGTTATTATAGTTTTATGACTCAAAATATGTGTTTTACATATTAGTTAGATTGACTTGTTTTCTTATCCTTTTTTTAATTGAGTATTTTTTTTCATTTCACCATCCAACACTACATTGATTATAAATTGAATTTTATAAAAAAAAATTATTTGTTTTACACGGAGTCATTTTATTCTCTTGCCTCCAAATTAGCAAATTAACTTGGGTTGATCTAAGTTTTTTTTTTCAATTTAATATTTGAATATTGAGTTGATTAGAGTATGCATTTCGTGATTTTTTTATTTGTCTTATGTGAAATTATCCCGATCTTATTATTTAGGTTGCAAGTTATGTCATATCACTCGAGCTTTTATTTCTATTTTTTAGTCGAGTTCTATTTCAATTTCATGTATGGATAATAAATTAATTGTAAAATAGTTTCTGTAAGTTGTTTTAATTTATATTTTTGTAAGGTTATTATATTCTCATGACTTGAGTTGTGATTTTTGTTGGATAAATTTAGTGTTTTTGTGTTTTTTTTTTTAAAAAAAATATTTCAGTATTAGCTTGATTTGGAATTGAGTTTCATGATTTATATCGGTTTATTTTTTTACAAGATTATCCAGGTCTCATTATCTTGGCCTGTTAATTTAACTTGGGTTGATTTAACTCAGTTTTTTAGTTATTTTTTTTTTCAATTTCTTTTTCCAATATCATGTTGACTAAAAATTAATTAGGTTATCAAAATCTTGTAACTTAGATAGCGGATTTAATAAGTCATCCTATGTTAATTTGAGTTAATATAACAATTTACCGTTTGAATAATTTTTTTAATATGTTGTTTTAATTATTTTAAATCAAATTATATTCTAATTGATTATATAAATTTTTTATATACATGTTAAATCAACTAAATAACATGAGGTCAATCCCATAAAATATAATTTTTTATGCTAAAAAACACACTTATAATATCTAAATTTTTTCATATAAAAAACAACCATATTATCAGCATAACATGTACAATGATCCAATACAGCATCAGAGGTTTTAAGATCATCAAATAACAACCGGGTAAAAAGGTGAGATGAATTGATTTCATTTTTCTTGGCGAGTAAAAATAAAATAAAAAATAAAAAAGAAGAAGGAAAGGAGAGAAGCTTTGAGAAATGTCTTCGGATGCAGGATCCACCATCCCCGGTTTTGTATCCTCACCGCCAAAGTCACATCAAACGTGACCCACTGCCTGCAAATCGCATCGGGTATAATGAGATAAAAAAGGCACGTAAAAAATAATAAAACAAAATAAAATAAAATTTAACTATACAAACATTGGTTATTATGATAATTTAAAATATAGTTTCATTTATTTTTTAAAATTTAAAAACAGCACATAAAAAATAATAAAATAAAATAAAATAAAATTTAACTATACAAGCATTGTTTATTATAATAATTTGAAATATGGTAGTATTTATTTTTTTAAAATTATTTTTTATTACAATTGTTTTTTACTTAGAAATATATTAAAATAATATATATTTTTATTTTTTAAAATTATTTTTAACATCAGTTCATCAAAATAATCTAAAAACACTAAAAAAATATTAATTCAAAATAAAAAATATTTTTTATTATTTTTTAAAAGTACTTTTAAAATATAAAAATAAATAATAATATTACTATTTATAACATAATTTTGAAATTCAACTTAATAAATCGATGCACGACCCAACCAACCCGGGGCTCTAACCTATAAAGCTAAGTTCGGTGAATGATACAGTGAAACATAACAAAATTTAATGCCATTCTTTCAAATTTTTGTTATAGCATTCTTATTCCATTGACGTAAAAGCTCGTTGGGTGCAGTGTATTTTTTACAATATTAGAGGTTAGTTTCAAAATTATATTTAACTTTAAAAAATATAAATTGATGTTTTTAAATATTTTTTAATTATTTTGATACGTTAAAAGTAAATAATAAAAATATATTTTAATATATTTTTAAAAAATATTAAACACGTAATTAATGCCATGACTGTGGCTGTTATTTTTTTTTCAATAAAACATATTAAAATATTTCATCTTAAATAAGTTCAAGAAGTTTTTGGAACTTTACCAAATAAGTATAGCTACATATTTTCAAGTTTTTTAAGCTGCTAAAGGCCTTTCTTTTTTTTTTTAATAAAAAAGAAAACTAGAATCATCCCACGTACCTTTGCTACCAGAGAAAAAAAGAAAACTAAAAAGCTTATGCTATATATTTTATTAAATTAAATGCACAGAAATTTGTTTTCATGTACTGGTGTTCTAATCATCTATCCAAACAAAACAAGCTCTGAGTGAATTATAATTTAGTATCTATATTTAAAAAAATAACAAGTGAGTCTTTCATCTGTTATATATTTTTTCTCAGTATTTATATTTAATTTTTTTTCTATAATTCAACACACCTTATTTTTGTATTTCAAAAATACTTTTAAATATATACATCTTTTTTTTATTTCAAACTATTTTTTAAATATTTTTATATTTTTTTATGTGTTGATATTATAAATAAATTTTTTTAAAATAAAAAAAATTAAAATGTATTAATTTCTCTTTAAGGATATTTGAAAGTGTGATAGAAGTTATTTTTAAAGTGTTTTTTTATTGGAAATGTATTACAATAACATATTTTTAAAAAATTTATTTTTTATATTATTATATTAAAATAATCAAAATATTTAAAAATAATTAATTTAAAATAAAAAAATTTAAATTTTAATAAAAAAATAGTTTACTGCTAAATGTTTGATCCCTAAACATGAATTTTTTAAACTCAAGGGATTAATTTAATATTTTCTGAAAAGGGACTCGGTCTAATTTACTCGAGGGCCCGGGGCCCGGGGCGTCCATATTTTTACTGGTCCATCAGAGACGGAGCGTCAGTGTCGAAAGCCCCTCTTCGTCACGGAGAAATACGTTCATTTTCCAACCGATTAAAATCGATTTTCAAGCCGCCTCCTCTTACTTAGAACATTACACACAGCGATTTTGAGCTCCTCCTCCGTCATCTCGCCTAAAACAACGATGGCAACGAGGCCAGTAGCCGATTCGCATAGCAACAGAGCAGCAGTTCAAGCCACAAACGATGACGCTTCCGCCAGTAAACTGTTCGCATCAATCTTACTCTTCTATCTTTGTTATATTCCTCGCTGTTTGGTTGCCGAGAAAACGAAAAAACTAAAAATCAAGGAAAACATTACTCGTCACTTATCATCACTCTTTTCATCACAGGTCTTGTGTTAAGAAGGGATACATGAAAGACGATTATATCCATTTATTTGCTAGAAGACCTGTGAGGCGATCTCCAATAATCAACCGCGGTAATTGCTAAATTTTCTCTTAAAAAAATTTCTATATAATACTAATTGTATTTAATTAATTTCTGTGTGTTGTTTCTGTTAAGGCTATTTTGCGCGCTGGGCTGCTCTTCGAAAGCTTCTCTTCCAGTTTCTTGATTGTGAATCGAATATTGATGGAAAATGCGACACAAAAAAGCAGATATTATCATTCGGAGCAGGATTTGATACCATGTATTTTCAACTACAGGTGCCTGGTAGTTTGTTTGGGTGTTATGATTAATTTTTTTTGGCATGTTCTGTTTCAAGGCAACCATATAACCTTATGATCTGACATAATTTGCGTAGCCTTTGTTTCAATAGGTTTTTTAATATATGCTTAAAATGAAGCAATTTTTACGTTTTTTACTATCAATTTATAAACTTTTTGCTGCGGCAGTTCATTCATTAATTGTGTTAATAAGAACCTGATACCACTATAGATTTGATTGCAATATTTGTGTTTTTTATGGCAGGATGAAGGAAAAGCACCATTTTTATATGTAGAGCTGGATTTTAAGGAGGTGAGAGTTTGAAGTTGAATGTTGCCATAGAAGTTTAGTTTAGTTATCAATGCGCTTATGATATAAAAGTAATGATGATAGAAGTTGCCGATGTACTAAATTATTTTCTATTTCACTAGATTTCGGCTTACCGTCCGAGGTTAATTATTCATCTATACATGCTTGCTGGACCAATGATCAACTATTGATTTCCAACTTAGATGAAATTAATGCTTTTAAATTTTAGGTAACTAGTAAAAAGGCAGCAATTATTGAAACCAGCAGTCAGTTGAGGGAAAAGCTTGGTGCTACGGCTTCAATCTCACCAGGTAAGTGACTTTGGTTGCAAGGCCATGAACTCCGGAGGTATTCTTAAAAAAAAAAAAAAACGAGTAGCATCTGTTTCCGTTCCTGACAGATTTCTTTTATGGGGTGTGCATGAATTGCAATATTGATATGATTTCAAAAGCTTGGCTTCATTTCTGGTTTGCACTATTTGGCTTCCTTGACCTTGCAGAGAAGGGAGAAGTGCTCAGTGATCATTACAAGCTGCTTTCGGTTGATTTGCGTGAAATGCAAAAACTAGATGATATCATAGCATTGGCTGGTATGAATCCCAGGTATACGTGCAGTCCCAATCCTCTTTTTCTTTAACCAAATCAAATTTCATTAACTTACCTGGTTTGGAACTTGTAATTGGGTCTTGTCTGCTTCTAATTTTGTTTAGAACCCTATTATTCTAAGTAGTCATTATGATGGTTTTAGCTATTTTATGCACCTGAACTTTTTAAGGGCATTATGTTCATATCTCTAGGCATGTGGCTTTTGAGGTTCCTTCTGCTTTTCTCAAAGCATTTTGCTTTGGATTTTTGCCAATTATGTATTTTGTTGCATGCATGATGTTCTGGAAACTTGGCAATTTTCCATCATCAAGCAGCTTTCTCCTTATATTCAGTTTTTTCCTATCATTTTTCTTATGGATTTTTGTTATTTGTCTTCATTCTGATACTGGCATCAGCTTGCCAACGTTTATAATTGCAGAATGCGTTTTAATATACTTGGATCCTGAGTCAACTCGTGGTATAGTAGGTTGGGCTTCAAAAACGTTTTCAACAGCAGCATTTTTCTTATATGAGCAGGTGTTAAACTTTCTCAAGGCTAATTGACTTATTTTTTTCCCCTGCATGTTGTCACTTTTTCTTTATTCATATTCATGTCCTGGCTTGTCTTGTCTGTTTGCTTACAATTTGTTATATTTACATTTTATGGTGGTTGTTCAATAGATACACCCGGATGATGCTTTTGGGCAGCAAATGATCAGAAACTTGGAGGTTGAGTTTTCCTTTTTAATGTATACGTTGATGAATTGGCTTAATTCATTTTATCCTTGACATCTTTTAATGGTTGGAGTGCACAAATAGAACCAAGTAAATTGTCCTTAATTGAAAATTCCTACCTTCAAATTCAGGAAATTGACTTCCATCACTACCAACTGAAATACACATCTTTTATTTCTTATTGACCATCCCTAACCTAGGTGCAAGGGAAATGTAGGAGTTTAATGAGTTAACTTATTGAATCCCTAAAGAAGTTCAGATTTTAAGTCCGAGAACACTTTGTTATATGCTAGGTAATGTGTCCTCCTTTCCAGGCCCCAGGCAATTTAGAGTTCTTAATGCTGAATGAACAATACATGAACCACAGAATTCTCTGGTCCCTTGAGCAAGTAAAAAGTTATTGCTCTAATACTGGGTACACCAGGTTGTGCACAGGGTACCAGTTACATAAATAATTCCCTAAATGTCTTGACTACACAATGAACAATACCAGACCTATCTGTTTGTGTTGTAAATGTATTTGTTAAACTAAAGTGTCCTTTTGTTATGTTTGCTTTCAGAGTCGAGGTTGTGCACTATTGGGTATCTATGACACACCAACTTTACTTGCCAAGGAAAAACTTTTTCTTGATCAAGGATGGCAGGTATGTCTTCTGATGAGTTCCTTTTGAGAATCAAACTTGAGATTTTTACAAATAAAGAAAATACAGTGTTGATTCAATCAATCTTGTTCAACAATGTGTTATCTGAGGGCAATGGATTTCCTAGACGTGGCAGTCACTTGATAAGTGGTTCCGATTTATGAGAATAGTTCAACAACTAATCATAGATATCTAATCATAGTACATTTTGAAGCATAGGCAGTGCAGTTACCACTTATTTTTTCAGGAGCTCCAATTAATTACTTTTGGTGCAGGGATTTTTGTCTGGAAGAGCATCTTACATGGTCAATTAAATATCAGTTCTATTTAGTGCTGAAACCAAAAACTTCAAATTTGTATGGTTTTAGGCATTGGCATTGAAGTTGATATTTGGGAGTTGAAGTTGGTTTAGAATGTGTCTGGCAAGCCTTTTTTACCTTCATTTTCTGTTGTTTCTTTTCTCGTATTTTAAAATATTTTTGTGTTACAAAATATGTGAGGTATCAGAGAGCTGTTGCCTGGGACATGCTGAAAGTTTATACTGATTTTATTGAAGCTAAAGAAAGGCGCAGGTATTTGCTTTATAATCCTTGGACATTTCACAAATACTTCATTGCTTTGATCTTGTCTGTTACATTGCCGATGTGCCCAGTGGCCTGTTATTGATGTACTAGATAGGTGCTGGGAATTATTTCTTATACTTTATCAGAACTTTCTAATCAGTTTCCTAATTATATAGGAGTAATGGGTTCTGTAAATGTGCTATGCTCTACTTCTGTGTATTTTTTGGCTGAGTGTAATATGTGTACATACTTTGGGATGACATAGTAAATTTGTGGGTAATTATGCTTTTCTAGAGCTCATAGTTTTGGAAACAGGATCAGTCATCATCTGATTACCATGATTAAAAACATGCATACATATAAGGACACGAGGGCACATTTGTAGAATGCATTTTGGGAGAGCTCAGCAGATGCCTGCTTTTGCAATTTAAGAAATTTGGAAAAGGGGCAGCGTCTTTCTTATAACTCTCCTTGGAATATGCAATTTTGAACGGTGGCAAAATGACATCTTTCTGGCTGTTTGAGAGCATGTCTGGGAGTAGAAACCTCAAAATGTTGTTCGCCTATTAACCAACAAAAAATAAAAGTAGAGAAAAGGAAATATATCAGGAGTGGTTAAAGAGACCACGGGTACCTGGTTGTACGTCAGTCTTTCAGATTTTTTCCTTTGCAAAAGAATGAATATTGTTGTCTTTTTTGTGAAGATTTTGGTTCGGTTGCAGTTGTGAAAAAAACCAGCCGATTTAATTCTTTCATTGTCTTGTAAATGATGCTTTTAGGATGATACAAAGGGAATCTCTTTTCCTGTTTGGCTTTTCATCCTTCACGTCTCTCTCTCTCTTAACTAGTTTGTTTTCTGATTTGCTTAACTGTACAAACTTTGTTTTCTTACCCTTTTTAACCCTGGCGTGCTCCTGAGAAGTTTCTCATCCACGATTTTCTGGTGATCAGGATTGAACGATTGGAATTGTTCGATGAGTTTGAAGAGTGGTACATGATGCAGGCAAGTCAAATCATTCCTGTTGAAAAAGAAAGTGGAAAGTGCCACAGATACTTAATTAATGACAATACGTGGTATTCTATGTGCATGGGGTTCAACCTAATTAGAACTAAGCTGTATCTGCTTGAGAGTATCTGGGGAGTTGTGATTTATGTTCTGTTAGTCATAAATTCTGGTCTGGTTCTCTGTCATCATTGTTGATTTTGTCTGTCCTAATTTTTCTCCCTAACTCTTTTTTCTCAGGAGCACTACTGTGTGGCTTATGCAATCAACGATGCCATGGTATGTCTATAGATGAAACCATTCCCAAACCCTCTTTTCCCCAATCTGTTCTTCTATCCCTTGCAATGTCATTTTCCCTCATAACTCCAGATTTCGTTCTTCATGTTTTAAAATTTGAACGTGAAATGCTAGTGTATTTTAGTAGTAAAAGTTAACAATACATTCACTATTCCTTGGCATTCCAAATGAGTGGTATTGGTAAATCCGAGTGAATTTGAACCATGTTTGTTTTTCATGTGAAGTTAAGGCTTCTTTTCTTTTTTTGAATTTGGAACACACGCTGCTGCTCAAAGCTTAAGTGATTTTGGACATGAAAAGGTTCAGTGTAAGAACAAACAATTGAGTGGAAAAGTATAGTTATACAATGATCTCTTCCGCTTCTCATTTGAATATGCCTGGATAAGGATATTAAAACTCAATTCGCTTTTTCTGGTGATGCACATGCTTAGTATTTGATGCCCTGGGAAGGATAAGTCTTGAAATTCACATGATGGCTTCCATTCGATGATGCAGGGGTTGTTTGGGGATTTTGGTTTTACTAAGACCCAGCCGCACGTGATCAACTCTCCCTCAACAGTAGCATTGCCATGAACACACGAGGCCGCAAGAGCCGGTAATTAGTGTCTGGATAAAAAGTCTCATAAGGTATTTGATGACCTATTTTGAGAATATGCCTCTATGCATATTATTTGTTCGGATTCCACAAGACAGATCCTTTTTTTTTTTTTTGTGCTAGCTGTTTGGCAAAAAGAAATTGTGGTGGGACCTCACTTACAGCACCAAAATGTGTCATATCAATCTCTTGTGGGGCCTGTATCATGTGGAAAAATATATGCCCCGTTGTGTATGGTTGGTTGCTTTTTAATGTATTTTTCCTCGACTTGCCCTTTTCTTTTCCCTTCTCCTTATCCACTTGCTTGCCTTTATGTGTTTTATGTTTCTTTGGTGGATGATCAAGATACTAGTGGGTGCATCATCTTTTGTGAAAAAGAATGGACGACTTATAGACTGGTAGCGAGAAGCATAGAGGCTGAGTAGGTTTGAGGTAGAGATAATAATTAAAGTCATAGCACTTTTATTTATGGGAATTTGCTACCCTTCTTGGTTTGGAGTTCCTGCACTACGAATGAATGGTGATGGTAGTTTTCTTGTACTAGGGAACAAAGGATGCCTAGTGATAAAATCAAACATGGTGATTCAAGGATATATTATATCAAATCTTATTTTATGCAACGTGTTGCAATCCAATCACATTGAACACCAAGTTAAATTTATAAAAAATCAAAGCTCGCCTTATCCCTCCCAAGGATAGGAAACTTCGGTGGCAAGTTTGTATCTTAAAATTTTATTTTCTGATTACTTATTAAAACCCCTGTTTTTCTTCTTTTACAGTTCTAGTCCCTCTATTTTTTATTTTTTTTAATCACGAGTATCCTTTTTGGGACAAGGAGTACGAAGGCAAAGCTTTTCTGCACTTCTGGCACTTCTGAAAAATCAAATTTGTATTCTCAACTCTCACCGAATATAATAGCGAATAATTTTTTAAAATATTTTTTTTAATTTTTAAAAGTTACTTTTAGTTTCCGTATATTAAAGTGATGAAAAATATATAAAAAACTAATGTTTTTTTTTTTTTGAAAAAACCATTGTTTGAAACTCGTAAACTACCTAGTACATGTATTTAAATGTACATACTGAAATAAAAGGGTTGCCCAATGCACCGACTGTATAGATAGATGGATGTAAAGGCCTCTACTAAAATACTAGATAACCTTCTCGAGCTGGGTCTGAAAAGATGTTCCACGTTGGTTTGCTTTTTGAATGAAAACAGTACTATCATTTTCTTTCGATTGCGGCCAACCCTAAATCTGTTTGTTTTCGACTTTTTGTAGTGATCCTGGACGCTGTTAATTACACCGCTGGGAAAATTATTTACTTGCTGCAGCTTTTACACTTCTCTGTTTGCAATTTGGAGCAGCAAATGTGGGCTGTGGGCTGTTTTTACCGTTAAAAAAAATATTAGAAATGTACTTGAACCTGGCAGAAGAACAGTACTAATCTTCTGCTTTGAAATATGTGCACTGTGAACTTCCTACCTCGACAAAGCTCAGTCATGGCATCTTGGTTTGGATTCAATAACAAATTTAGGAGCCAGTGAAAGGGTTTGGGCAATTCGGTCTCTGGCGTTGATTATCGCAGCCCACACCGATTAAGCAGAGCGAAAAAGTAGAAAAATCTTGGGTGAGAAGCTGCCTGAAGAAAAGAATAAAAAGGGAATATCTTGAAAGAAACATTTAAGCTCATGAGGAATCAGATGCTGACCTAAATAGAATTGGGGTCTGAAAAGGATTGGAAAAGGCCCAGAATACAAACCCTAAGAGAGCAACTTTCAAACCGCCAATTCTTCTGTGCAAACCCTAGGCAAGTGCGCGAGACAGTGTGTAAAGATGAGGTCCGAGGATGACAATTCGAAAGCACAAACTTTCCTTTGAAAGAAGATAAATAATAAAAAGAAGGGAAAAGATGGTTGGGTCCAGCGAGGCTACTAAGACCACGGGGATAGAAAGAACACAATCCTTTCACCGTTTTCAATCTCTGCCTTTCCCTCACACAACAGGTATCCCTTTCACCCCCTGCTTTTTTCCCGACTCTCTCCACCTTTCCATGCTTTGCATTTGCTTTTAAATAATCATTTTATGGCAATCAACCCTAGTTAGTTCACTATTCAATTCAGTGATTTAACTACATTGTGCAACACAGTAAGTCATAATTTTATTACTTTGATCCAGTTTTGAGTTTTTATATTTCAATATTAATTATTTATTCCGGTTTAATCCACTTTTTAAAAAGCATTTTTTTGTATGAAAAATAATTAAATTACTTTTTTAAAATATATTTTTTAATGATTATAATGTGATGATACTAAAATTAGAAAAAGTATTAATTTAATTGAAATAACATTATGCCCTATTTTATTAAACATATTAAGATATCATTTGATTACTATCATGGGACAAAAAAAATAAATATAATAAAAATAAAAATATATTTAATTGAAGAGATAGAGATATAAACATAAAAATAGGACTGTTTCTAGAATAATATTAGAGTGAATTTCTATATATCTAAAACATAAAATGAAAAATAAACATGTTTTCAAATATAATTTTTTTTATTTTTTATTTCTAAAATATCTTGGTAAAAAACTATAAATTCAAAATTATCTAATTAGACCATGCAATGATAAAAATAGTTATTATTAAATTTTTAGAACTATACTTAATCGTCGATTCAAGGCAAAGTCCATGCCACCGGTCAAGGTTTGGGTCATGGGTCGTGTTGACCCTTGTCAGCGTAAAAATAAAAATGATTATTACTATAATTTTAAAATTTAATTCAGGGGTCAAGCCGAGATAAGGTATGGGTCACAAGTGGGTTAACCATCAATCTAGGTCAATGTAAGAACAAAAATTATTATTATTATAGTTTTAAAATTTGATTCGAGGGTCGATCGGGATAAGACTTGAGTCAAGTGTCAAGAGGGTTAACTCATGTTGATATAAAATAAAAATAGTTATTATCATAATTTTTTAACTTAATTTGGAGGTCAACCAAGGACAAGGCCTAGGTCATGAATTGAGAGAGTTGACTTAGATCAATGTAAAGATAAAATTTATTATCATCATAGTTTTAAGATCTGGTTTTGAGTTTGACTAGATTAAGACTCAAGTCAAAGGTCGAGGGCTAGCAAGTGGATAAAAATAGTTCTTATTATAATTTAAAAATTTAATTTGAGAGCCACCATGAGGTAAGGTTAAGGTTAAGGTCATAGGTCAGGAAGGCCGATCAAGCAAATCAAATTTTTTTCTAAAAAAAAATCAAAGCAACCCCTTTTTTTACTATTTTTTTTTAAAAAAAATCAATAAATTTTTTGACTATTTTTTTAAAAAAAAAATCAATAAATTTTTTACTATATTTTATTCCAATTTGACTTGGGTTTTTGATCAGGTCGAGTTGATTACTCCTCTGTTTTTCTTAAACCATACTAGTCTAAGCTATGGGCCAACACATTAAGTCACTCTTGATTTTATAATTAAGTTTATTATGATATTATTAATCTCAACATTCAATATAAATTAAAGTAAAAAAAATTTTAATTACTTTCTTAAATATCTAAGTTTAATTTTTTTTTAATTACTTTCTTAAATATCTAAGTTTAATAAAAATATATATTAAATGTAAAATAATTTTTTATTTTATTTTATTTTATTTTATTTTATTTATCATAACCAAACAAAATATAAAAACAATTACTTTGTCTTACATTTCACTATCAAATACAATTATATTATTTTTTTTATCTTGTTTCTATTATTTCTATCTTTTTTATCTTGAGACAATAACCAAATACCACCTAAATATTTGTCGAGATGTCCATGTTAAAAAGATTTCTTTAGTTAGATCTTAAATGAGTTTTCACATTATAAAGATTTGTGTCAGGGAGAAATTGCTTTCTTAGCATATTGTTTTGAATCCAAAATTAAAATGGTAAGGTCGGGAAAACTCGTCTACAATACGTAAATAGCAACTAACACTTATGTATTCTTTCAAAATAATAATAAATTCACAATGAAAAGCAAATTATATATATTAAAAAGAAATAAAAAGATCAACCTTTTTTTTTTAAACATGTGAGGAGAATCGGTGAATTCAAGTATTGTATTGACTATTTTATCTTTCAACATATTAAAATTTTGGCACTTTAATTTAATATTTAATAGTATTTTAGGTTATAATCCTCAATATTTTAGTTTTAAATTTTTATTATGCACACATTTATAAAATTTTAATTTATTTTTATTTCATTATTAGATTTATATATTTTTTTAAATTTCATTACTCGAGTTTGTTGGTATTTTTTTTGTTAATTGATTTTGTATATTGATTTTATCTTTATTATTTAGATTTTTAAGAACTGACAAGCTAATTTTTTTTTTGTTTTTTTATATGATATGAAGCGATTAGTTATTTTTCTTTTTAAAATATAGTTATAACATTTTATTATTGTTATTTTTACTTTTAAAAAAAATCAGGTCCACCCAATCGTGAGCAAGCTATCTAGTTGATCCTATATTCATTTTTCTTGCCGTAACAATTAATATTCTGGCTATATCGATTGCTTGTGAAGAAAATGAGAGTGTGCTTGAGACGTTGCTTGTAAGAATTTTTGTATTGTTTGGATTATATCTCAAGCTTTTAAAAATCTTTTTCTCCGTTGGAGATGGTTGTAATAATCAAAATTACCAATAAAAGAGAGAACATAATCATGGTTTTGTGAGAAACTTTCTCACTAATGGCTGGCCCATTCTACTAAATACCTCATAATTCAATTTCACGACCCTCCTCCCCTTTGATAGAGTTAATACTTAATTGACCAATCATGGAAATTTATCAAAATATTATGTTAAATAATGACAATTTAGAAAAAAAAATCAAATTAATAATTCAAGAAAGATCCAAAAAATTAAAAAAGGATATGATTTCCAAGATGATCAGGGAAAATTAGAAAAAGTTTTTCTCTCAAAATAAACGTGCAAGAAAGGATTGAGTGTTAGTATTTATAAATTTTATTTTTATTTTTATATTTAGTGTTATTAGGGGTTTTTATTTTTTTATATTTATAGGTAATATTTTTTATTTTATTTTCTTATTCATTATTATAATAATTTTTTAGTTTTCCATACAGCATGGAGATAAATAAAAATCTAATATTTCAAGTGTCCTTTTGTAATCATGATGATCTTATTTATTTTTTTAAGATTTTAATCTATAATAAACCTTGTTGATTTTAAAATTTTTTAATTTGTAACAAACCCATTTAATCTATATAATCTTGACTTGTATTATTACTTGTTATAATTTTCTTTTCATTACATAAATTAACCATCTAAATATAAATAAAAAATAAAAAAATCAATAACTATAATAATTGCTTAATAATAAATTAACAAGGCCCACACAATTTGACAAAAGATCCCCACCCCCAAACCACCATGCCGTCTGCCTTGGCTCGCAAAAAACAAAAAACAAAAAAAAACAAAACAAAAAAAGCCTCTCCCCTTTTCCTACACTATTCCTTATTATATTACCAACATTATTAATAAACAATCACTCATCACTAATCCAACATTATTAATTTATTATATCACTAATTACTTCTCCTTTCTAGCATTGGATTTAATGATTAATGAATTTGTTATCCAAATTATCATGTCAAGTTCCCAACAACAAATCCTAAATACACTATGCTCATAAAAAAAATAATTTCGTTTGAAATATATATAAATATATTTTTTATTATTAAAGAAAAATATAAGAAAAATCTTTGATATCAAATAGGGAATTATTAATTTTTAAATATTTCGAATAAAATTTACTTTTACTTTATAAAAACTAACCCAACAATATTTTAATATTTATATATATTATAATAAGTTAATTACAATGAATAAACAAATAAAAAAACACAGAAAATATAGGAGATGGGGACAGAAACAGCAAACAGTCCAATGAACACCTACTATAACACCTCACTCTCCTGCTCTCCACTCTCACTCTCTTACAAAGAATTCAGGCGCCACCACCTGATACGCGCCACCCACCTACATACGCGTCACCGCTAGTATTCTCTACTTAGCTATATAAACTTCACCATTTGTATTCTTTATATAGCACTTCCTCTTGTTTCTGAACATGGGCTGCACGGCGTCGAAGCTAGACAACGAGGACACAGTACGGCGGTGCAAGGAGCGCCGCCGCCTAATGAAAGAAGCAGTCTACGCCCGCCACCACCTAGCTGCTGCACACGCAGACTACTGCCGTTCACTCCGAGTCACTGGCTCAGCTCTATCCAGTTTCGCAGCTGGTGAATCCCTCTCTGTTTCTGACCAAACCCCTGTTGTTATCCTCCACCCTCCTACAGCAACCAGCCCAACTCCTCCTAGCAATCCTATCCCTCCACGTGTACCACCTTCCCCTTCCCCCTCTCTCCACGCTCCACCACCTCCTCGTCCATTTTCTCCTTCTATAGCTAGCTCTAAACCTCCACATATTGTTTCTTCTTCAAATATTCACTCTAAGTCTAACCGCCACCGCCGCGTCAAGCCTCAGAAGCTTCCTCATATTCTTTCAGAATCAAGCCCGTCAGTCTCTCCGAAATCGAATTATGATTATCCAACTGCTTTTCAAAATCATTCAACTTATTCTACAACGCCTTCTCAAGCTTCTTCTGTATGGAACTGGGAAAACTTCTACCCTCCTTCCCCTCCAGACTCAGAATTCTTCGCTCGAAAAGCCAACCACAACCACAACCAACAGCAACAGCGTCCCCATTTAGATACTGATGATGGGTCGTCATCAGATGCAGATGAGGATGTTGCAACAGAGAGATTCTCAGAGTATGACTTCTTTAACGAAAAGCAATACACACAGCATAAGAAGCAGCAACAACAAAATTATAGCGAGACGGAGCAAGAGGAAGTTCAATGCAGTGAATGGGGAGATCATGATCATCTCAGCAACTCAACAACATCATCGGATGAGGATAATGATACCGAGTCCAGATCCGAGATCGGAACCCAGTCCAATTTCGGGCCAGTCAAGCATCCTTCGCAGCAACAATCACATCCACAACAATCTGATAATGCTTTTGGTAAGTTGGATAACAAGTCTGAGGCGGGATCCTCGACGACCAGTTACAGGACTGGAGAGGTTTCTAATATGAAAATGGTTGTCAGACATAAGGATTTGAAAGAGATTGTTGAGGCTATCAAGGATAATTTTGACAAGGCGGCTGCTGCTGGAGATCAGGTTTCCGAGATGCTTGAGATCGGTAGAGCTCAGCTCGATAGAAGTTTCCGGCAATTGAAGAGTAAATTTCAATTTTTTCTTAAGGGCTTCTTTTCTTCTTTACATTTTGTTGAATTGTTCAGTATTTTAGAGTTGATCTTGATTATAATATAATATTGGGTTTTTGTTTGATTGCTGCAGAGACTGTGTATCATTCGAGTAGTGTTTTGAGCAACTTGAGCTCGAGTTGGACTTCAAAGCCACCGTTGGCCGTGAAGTATCGACTCGATACCGGTTCACTGATTGAACCTGGTGGTCCAAGAAGTCTTTGTTCAACCGTAGAGCGGTTGTTGGCCTGGGAGAAGAAACTCTACGACGAAGTTAAGGTAAGTTTTGCACCACAAATCGAATGGTGGTGGTTTTTGTCTGAAAAATTAGAATTACTCTTTTACAATTTTTTTAATCATTTTTTCATCTCTCTATATCTTAATTTACCTTACCAGATTGATGTTTTTGGGGTTAAAAAGGGTGCTGGATTGAGTAGGAAGTGCGCCTGTGAGGTCAGCGTTAGTCCACCGCAGTTTTTGACTACGATGACCCAACTGGGCCCTTTCTCGTCAGTCTCTGTTTGATTTTCTTGATTGCTGTCCGTGTTTTGTTTTAATTATATATTTGAAAGTGTTGAGTGTTTTGTTTTAATTATATATTTGAAAATATCCTGATAATTAATATACATTACAGTTTTTACATAATTTACAAAAAAAATATTGGTTAAAAAAAAACTATAATTTTTAGTTTTTTTTTCCAAGTAGATAAAAACTATTACAGTGCAGAATACATGCAAGTGATGTTTTCTGCAAAAATATCCCCTACCAATCTTATTTATTTGATGGATAGCATCATTCATGGTGGTTAGAAAATTGATTTTTTTTTACATTAGCACAATTAATTAAAAATAATAACAAAATAGCATATTTAAAAATCATGTTTTACAATTATGTATGAATTGTATTATTTCACATGTATAAATTGTGTTATTTTATTAATTTTTTTAATTATACTGTTTTATCAAAAAATTTTAAAAAAATTGCCAAAAACCAAAAATAGCTAGAAAATTTCTAGCTCTAGCGACGGTTGATGCGATTGATGTATCCGGATTATACCTGTGAAAACACCATGTTGAAGTTTACATGTAGGAAAGAGGACATGAACCGTCTAAAAAGGTGTCATATCAGGATTATCCCAGCTAATAACAGTTTTTGGAGGGTTTGTCATTTTCCTAGAATTACCTGTCTATTGCTTTCATTGTTTTTGTTAATGGCTAGAATGCCCTTGACAACCTGTCAGAAAGACAAGGACGGCTGTTGTTTTCTGGAGGAACATGTTAGTGGTCGGTCCACCTAAGAGGGCGCGTTTTTCCCATCAAGTTGATGCATTTATTGTGCATTATTGCATCTGAATTTTAATGTCCAGTTGTGTTAGGATTATGTGCAATGCATAGAACAATTTGTTAATGTGCTTTTGTAGGACAGAGAAGCTGTTAAAATTGAGCATGAGAAGAAGCTGTCTACTCTACAAAGTCAGGAATACAAGGGGGATGAAGCAAAGCTAGACAAGACCAAAGCTGCAATAACAAGACTGCAATCTCTGATTATCGTTACATCTCAGGCTGTTTCTACGACCTCAACGGCCATCATTGGACTTAGAGACAGTGATCTTGTTCCTCAGCTAGTTGAACTCTGTCATGGGTATGCCATTTCATTTTTCAGCTTTTATGAGTAAATTATGTTTATGCCCAAATATGAGATCAATCTGCATCAACAATTTGTGGTGGTTGTGAGGCCACATAGCTTTAATCGTAATACTGTCCAGTTTCTTGCCCGGGTCAAAATCTTTAAAGTATTGCTATAATCAAGAACCATTTCTAAGCAAAGCCGCTAGTACATTCTCAAAAGAGGCATTTTCTACCTGTATATTTCGATTTGAAGAATGTGGCTCTCACTAGTTGATCTAGTTTCATACTTACTGAATTAAATCCTGACTTTCATGTTCTAATATCCTCGTATGAGATAAGACCTTAGCAGGTGAAGCATTATAGCACTGCTATGGTGTTGCTTCATCCAGTCTGTATCCACATGTGCATTGCCCTCCTTGACTGTCCATTGCTAAACCACCTCTCAAAATCAGTCAGTGGCCCCAACCCTAAACCTCCCAGTGATTTTGTTTCATCTGATTGGTGGGGCCTTTTGAGGTTAAAGTATGGGTGGAAAGTTTGGTGGAAGGGACTTTAAGTATGATATGACCCACCCTGCTGGATTGGTAGCCTCGTTTCTTGATGGGGTAAACTCAACAACCATTTTATTGCTAGGCTTGTAATTCTTATGTCATCATTTCTCAATAACTCTGTAAAGATTATATTTATTTTTATATTTTAAAAGTATTTTAAAAAAATTAATTTTTTTTATTTTCAAATCATTTTAATATACTATATTAAAAATATTTTTTAAAAAAATAAAAAAATATTATTTTAATACAGTTTCTAATAAAAATATTTTAAAAAACAACTATAATCATATTTCTAATTAGAGTCTGCTCTGGTGTGCACACGTCACGGCATTATCAGTGCTTTGGTTGCTCGATATATGTTTATTATGTTCTGGAATATTTGACCATTTGATTAACAGTCCTAGATTAGGCTACTGTAGATTATGACATCCATTTTACCACATCTGAGGGTTCATTTTACACGTTTGTAGCTTCCAGCTACCTTACAAGGCCTTATGATTGATGGTAACTTGGTGATGCTAGCCTGTGGTCTGCTGTGGTATGTGGAGAAAAGTCGGGAAGAGAAATCAGATTAATGAACTAGCAGGCACCATTATTGTTCATTGAAAGACTGGATATGCTTCTGCCGTCGATGTAGGCACTTTAGAACCCGGATGTGACTTGACAATCATAATCTGATCAGATATATTTTTGAGAAACACCATCTGCACCATGCCTCTATGGCACCCTGGTGTCTTTTGTGATTTGAATGATGAAATTTTGGGCTGCTAAAATGACATCCATCTAGACTGATATAGTTATGGATCTGATCTGAATGCAGGTTCATGTACATGTGGAGGTCAATGCATCAATACCATGAAGTTCAGAACCACATTGTGCAGCAAGTCCGTGGCCTTGTGAACCAATCAGCCAAGGGTGATTCAACTTCTGAATTGCACAAGCAGGCTACACGTGACCTTGAATCAGCTGTTTCTGCTTGGCACTCCAGTTTCTGCCACCTGATAAAGTTCCAACGGGACTTTATTCAATCCATCCATGGCTGGTTCAAGCTCACCCTTATTCCTGTAAGCAGTGACAACATGAACGCCAACATGGAACCCTCTGATGTATATGCCTTCTTTGATGAGTGGAAGCTTGCCATTGACCGTGTCCCTGACACGGTTGCTTCCGAAGCCATCAAGAGCTTTATCAATGTTGTTCATGTGATATCTACGAAACAAACTGAAGAGCTCAAGATTAAAAAGCGAACCGATACTGCATCAAAGGAGCTGGAAAAGAAGGCTTCCTCTCTTCGCAGCTTAGAAAGAAAGTTCTACCACTCATACTCCATGGTTGGCATTGGACTTCCTGATACTGGTGGATCTGATAATGGACAGTTTTTGGATGCTCGTGATCCACTGGCTGAAAAGAAATCAGAGCTTGTAGCCTGTCAGAGGCGTGTGGAAGATGAAATGCTGAGGCATGCTAAGGCAGTAGAGGTGACAAGAGCAATGACACTAAATAACCTTCAGACAGGCCTCCCTGGAGTTTTTCAGGCATTGACCAGTTTTTCTTCCTTGTTTATGGAGGCACTTGAATTGGTATGCAGCCGTTCCTACGCCATCAAATAGCATACATAATTTTTCTACTTGGATCTTCGCGTTAAGCTGGAATTTCATAAGGGCTGGGAATTTTTTGGCTGTGAGCTCTTATGATTATTGTCATTATTTTCTTGGGGGGATTTTTGACATGTAAATATATGGGACTTTTTGGCGGTTTGGTCATCCTTCTAAGTTTAAAGAGAGTGAAATGTCTCTCTGTACAGGAATTTGCTTGGATTGTAGTATCAGGGTTTCACAATTTCAGCCTGATTAATAAATTAATACTTCTTTTTCCTCATGATATTTTGCTTTCACTGTTTTAGCTCCTTGCATTTGTTACTTTGTAATGTGGAATCTATTAGCTTGACCACTAACCTTCTACGAAAAAAAACCTGAATTACCAATTATCTTACAATTTGGATAATGAATTTTAAAAAATCTTAGAGAATTACCTGTAAACAGGAGGGAAAAGATCGGGTATCTCAAATTACTTGAATTATATTTTAAATTTATTTTTAAATTTTTGAAATTAATGTGCTTGTGATTTTCCTTAAATCTAATTTTGGAGAGTCAATACTTTTCTAGGATCTAATTTTATTTGTCCAGTTAATTAAGAATTTTAGAGGAATTTTGGCTAAACAATTAGTGGGTTCAAAATTCGAGTAATTCAGGTTATCCAAATTATCCAAACTATGAATAAGATAAAATGTAATTCAAAAAATTAAAAATTATTTTAAGTCAGAGAATTTACATAAAAAAATAAAATTCGGATAATTCAAAAAACTACCTGAAATAGCTACTTTTTATCCAATACTCACCTCTACTAGCCCATGAGCACACTTTTTAATGGAGGAGATGCTTAAAATCAATTGAAAATAGACTTTATAATCAATACTTAAAAATATTTTAAGTAAATAAAGAGAGAACTCTATATTTTCTGAAAAAAATAACACACCCGACCTAACAAAAAAGATATAAAGTCAAATAAAAAGACTAATTAAAATTCAAAATTAATTAGAAAATTAATGGGAAAAAAAAAAGATTTTATAGACCTAATTTGAAGATCTTTCGGACCTAGCTGGTTACAGCAAACCAACCCCTTGTAAAATTAAGTCTGGCAAAATCTAAACACGATGCAACAATCAAATATAAAGCCAGGCTACATGCTCTACATGTTCTGACTTGTAACACATTTGATGTCATCTAATCATTGAAATGAAATAAAAACATATACCAATTTGAAATTGTTTCTCAGAAGAATCCTTTTTCCATTCAAATCCAGAGATGCAAGGCAATTTAAAAAAAAAAAGTGAAAAAAAGGAGGAGGAAAACTAAGTGGTTTAGATTTGAGAATCCCATGCACGTTATACAGCTTCGTTGCAGAAATCTAATTAAATTAACTTATAATTTTAGCTTTTTGAAGACAATGATCTTACATTTCACCGGCAAGCAATAAACCTAACGAATAATAATATAATTGAACAGCCAGTTTAGTGGTCAGGTCCTCACTCATTCACTGAACAGTTCAGTCCGCAACAAATATTTTATATATAGCATTCTGCACTGACGATGTTGCTTGTTGAAAAGCAAACCTCAGTCATCTTCTCAAACTACAATTATTAGATTATTTACCTTTTGGGAAAAGAAATCCAGTTACTTTATGTATTTTCTTACCTTGGATCTGAAGCCCTCTGCAAGTCTTCTTTGTATAGCAGCAAGAATCGGATCCTACCAAGCACTTGATGTCTGTTATGGAATCTAATGCTTGCTAACTTGCTTGAGTTAAATAATCCT
Organism: Populus euphratica; assembly: GCF_000495115.2. Lineage (NCBI taxonomy): Eukaryota > Viridiplantae > Streptophyta > Magnoliopsida > Malpighiales > Salicaceae > Populus > Populus euphratica. Next base: position 2,296,887 of record NW_011499846.1, read on the forward strand.
GTTGCTGGACTGATGGGGTGGGTTAAAAATATGGAAAGATTGGAAAAAAATGGCCATCTTTAAGCCAAGTCATGTTACTTTACCAATTTTGACTCGTTATCCGATGCCTGCAGCAGTGACTAGAACATATTAGCTGGAAACAGCCGACGAGATGATTGAGATCTTCGGGTGACCTTATAAGCCAATATACCTCAAGGTTTTTCTTTTCTTTTTCTTTACTTTTTATTATAGTTATGATAATCGGTTCGAGGCCCGAGTTTAAAGTTAGCTGAATTAACTTGTGGGTTAGTAGATCATCCCAAATCTATTTAAAAATGATATTATTATATTATTCTAGATTGCAACTTTAAAAGTAACCTACTTCTTATTTAGATCACGAACTGACTCGTCTAATAACCTGGATTTAACTGGATCAACTTCTCAAACAGTTTAAAAGCAAAACCGGCTCGAGCCAGGTTCCAAGTAGGGCCAGGCTTTTATAAGTATGCTTTTTTATTTGATAAATGAAGGCAACAAGCCAACAACTAGCAAATGTTACATAAACCAGTTACTACTAGCGCTTTCAAAGCAATCCTGTCAACTTTCCCAAGTTCAGGAATGATACAGGGCGTGTCAGATAATCACCAAACGGGCGATCACTTTCAAAAACCACCATGACAGAATTGCTGATATTTAGACACCAGAAGAGGTAAAAAGGACTCCGCAAGAAGTGAAGCTGTAGCGTCCAGATGCATGTAACAATGGTGGGATAGTGGAGCAGGCAGGGGACCAAACTAATTGACGAAAAGAAAAGGCAGAAGAAAGGTATAAATGGGTGGGCCTTAAATTTCTAATATGATACCTTTTGCCTTGAAAGAGTAGCATACAGGTTTTTGTCAATTTCATGAATGCTGCGACAGCTACTACAGGGGGAGGCGCTTCATTTTTCAGTCGTTGGAGCAGAGGTTGAATCTGGATATATCTCCTGCTTGGTTAATGGTAAATGGAACCCTGCAGGCTTGGACAGAGGAAAATGGACGGATTCTTCCCTAAACCTCTAATTAGGAATAGCAAAGCCGAGGTAGTTTTCACGGAAGTTTCCTAACCCCCATACGTGCTTCCATTTCTGTCAAAGGCAACTTTCAATCATCCATATACATGGAGCGCCGCGCTGTGTTGCAGCTCGAGACAAAAAAAATTATAGAAGATTATTTAGTATTATTACGAAACTTGATATAATTTGTGACTTCAAAAATAATATGAATAATTATTAAAAGAATATAATTTAATTTTTAAAAAAATTAAGATGAATTTTTTTTTAATATTGAATATAAACATATTGAATTAATATATTTCATGACTTTATCTATCAAATTCATCATCTAGTGATGAAGTGGAAAACTTTTTTAAAACTATTTTAAGAAAAAAAATTAATATTTGTAAAATTAAAAACAAATCAAATATTAAAATGTTTATTCATGGAAGCAAAACAAAATAATTTATAAAAACAAATTTAAAATCTAATAATATTAAAGAAATTTTTATTTTTTTTAAAAAAAAATATATATATATATATAATCTGCTGTTCATGTAAACAGCAGAGAAAATATCCCAGCATTTTAGATGTTGAAAAGTTATAAACATGTTAAATTACTTAAATATCTAAATTCAGTTAATAAAAGTCCATTGGATCGCAAGATATCCTACTCCTCCATATTGAAATATTTCCGAGTATTTCTACCACCTCCATGCAAGTCTCCAAGTAAACTAATGTTCCTCCACGCCCAGCTTCATCTGGGTAAATGGGACAGAACTCCATGAAACCAGGTTTTTCATGATTGCCTTCACAATCACCAACCGGAATATTTTAACCATTGGTTTTTTGAGATCCACCAATGGAACCCCACTCATTCAATGAATAAATTTTTTAGCATTACTCAGTAATGAAACTGGTAAAAGCTGGGCACTAAAACCCACACGACTAAGAATAGTTTTAATGATTCAAATGGATTGTGATGCCCAACCACTAAAACCCAATGGGCGAAACCTAAACTACTCTGTAAATTAAAGCTACTGATTTCCAACTGATGCTTTATCCTCTTATGAGGAAGGTGATTATCAGAACAGGGTAATGCAGGCAGGTTCTTGTAAGATTAATAAATGACACATTTACTATACAGGCTGAATACAGCTAAACAAGCCTGTACTAAAAGAACTCAAAGTCCAGATAATTACCCCCAGGCCTCGCGTCTGTCCCAGCCATCCTCCTTTTGCTGCTGCTGCCAACAATGCCAACCCCAATTTTGTCGACCACCCCGGACTTGACAGGAGGCGGCTCAGTTTCCACAGGTCTTGGCACTTCAGGTGGAGTGCTACACCTAATTAGAGCCCAGTTCACCCCTTCAAAGAAAGGGTGCTGCTTGATCTCAGTTGCACCCCTCTTCACCCCTAACCTGTGTTGAGGTTCCTTCACCAGTAAGCCTCGGATCAAATCTCGACTAGCATAACTAGTTGCTGGTGAGTCTGGGAATCTAAGCTGCTGCCCGACCACATTGAACAAGGTAGCTCGGTTTCCTGAACCCTTGAATGGGGTTTTACCATATAATAGCTCATGCAAGAAAATGCCAAATGTCCACCAATCAACTGCACTGCCATGCCCTTCTCCCTTAATGATTTCAGGGGCCAGGTATTCATGGGTACCAACAAAGGACATGGACCGAGCAGCTGTCGGTTCTGCCAAGAGTTCTGGAAGTGAACTAGCTTGCAGCCCAAGATCTTTTCCAGATTTTCTGTTTTTTTTCTTACTCTTCTGAGGGAAGATACGAGGCACAAAACATGAAGGTAGGATGCAAGCCGATGAAGGCTCAATACAGGCAGGCTGAACACAGAATGCACCACCAACAGCTCGTTTTGAAGGGTCAGAATCAAATGAGGTTCTTATCAGGGTTGGTGAGACTGCACATCTAAGGGAAAGGTCAAAGTCTGAAAGCATTATGTGGCCATCATCACGGACAAGGACATTTTCAGGTTTCAAGTCTCTGTAGACAACTCCAAGCATGTGAAGATATTCAAGTGCCAATAGAACCTCTGCCGCATAAAATCTGCACACATTAAGAAAGCAATTATTATATAGTTTCTCGGCTAAAAATTACTAATGTTGGCAAAAATTAGACGGTGATCAAATCAAAAAAGGGAGAGTGCTGGAGGGTAGGAGAAAACATTTTGCAGCAGAAATAGTATTTATCCTTGATGAGGGACAATCTATTTTGTTCCTAAAATATCATGGAAGGAAATCCATCTGACTCCAGAGGGGTCCCTCCATTTCATAGTTATCAGCAAAAACCTAACATCAAGATCTAGTTTGGGACATCTTGTGCAGTCCAAAAGCATGAAGCTTCATGTGCTCCATCAAGTTTCCAAATGCCAGTACAGGAATGTTTACTACACATTGGGGGCTACAAAGAGGTAGAGATAGATTTCAATCGTTTCATAGGGGTTGGAATATTGAACTGAGCCATATTTTTGTTTCCAGAGCATTCAGAATAGGTACTCTAGTGAACTAGCATCACTTGTTGTGCGTGAGATCTTACAACAGTGACTGGAGCATTTTACCATACAAATGAGGCAGCATTCTCAAGATCCTATTAGATAGAAGACTAACACAACACTCTCAGTCCTGAGAGTGCTTTAGATTGTGAAAGAGACTGGTGATGCTGCCATCCTATAGGAAGGAAACTTGCATGTAAAATTTCAACAGGGCCAAGAATTGGAAATTGGAATTGGACAATATCAGGGAGAGTCAAAAGTCTGAACTCTGAAATTGGTTTCAATTAAGGCAGCCCACTATGACATGGTACATTTCTGTTCCACTGATCTCCTTTAAGTGCATGCCCTCCCTAGACTAGATCTGAATGCCATTGTCATCCCGAAGAGAGAGAAATATGGAAGGAAACAACAGCTAGTGACAACAAAACTTGTTCATTTCCCATCCCTGCATTGGTATGTGGGCTAAAATATGACAGCGTTAATCAATGGAAGACATCTGCATTTAATATTTTGAAAACAAATGATGTGGAAGCTACATAAGTCCACTGCGTTTAACATTTTTGAATTTGATCCAATTTTCTACAAGCTTAATCATCTCTTCTATACTTACCTTTTTCCTAGCTCGTTTAATATTTCGCTGGTTTTCATCCCTGGTAACTTCAAGGACACAGAAACTCATACATGGAGATTTTAATTTTATACTTCCATGAGGAAATATAATGAATTATCCACTAAAAGAAACTATGATGCTATATTTCTATCTTTGCAATTCACTACAGTAACAGGCACTATATAAAAGCAATCAAATTTGAATTGTTGTAAAAACCCATCTAGATGTGCCTTTCTGCCTTTCATTTTGTACACAGTTTAAGCATTAACAATGAGTGAATAAAAAATCATGGAATTGTCCGCTAAAAGAAATTATATGCTATGTTTCCATCTTTGCAATTCACTACAGTAACAGGTGCCATTTACAAGCAGTCAAGTTTGAAATGTGGTAAAAACCCATTAACATGTGCCTTTCTGCCTTTCATTTTGCACACAGTTTAAGCATCAACGATGAGTGAAAAAAATAAACCATGGAGATGGTTTTCCTAAGCAGCCTGAGATGATAGCATGGAGTGGAAAATTTTCTTGTGATGTTGACTAGACACAGCTAGGAAAATTATTGTTAACAAGGAAAAGGGTTCTGAACAATCAATTAGTTTATTCTCATAACTATAACATGATGGTCCCATTAACTTTAAACTATGAAAAACTTTGAAAACTATGCACCTCCAACAAAACACAAAAACTTAGCAGCACACAACTTCTAACCAGATGTTTAATCACATGCTGCGAAACAAGGCAAGGTAGGAAATGGCATAAAGGAAGAGAACTAAAGACACCACTCTCTGTTCAAAATGATCAAATAAATAAATGCTGCAGGTAATGGAAAGAATGCCGCTAGACTAAAAAACATACCTTGCAGCATACTCAGAAAAATGTTTCCCAGGTTGTCGTTGCCTCAGAGTGTGCAGATCACCTCCTGGACAGTATTCCATTACCAAACATGAGAATCTGTCTGTCTCAAAATGAGTATACAAAGTCGGCAGAAATGGATGATCCAACAACTGCAAAATCTCCCTTTCTGTCTGAGCTCTTGTCAACTTTTTCCTGCTTGCAAGGGATGCCTTGTCCATTACTTTCATTGCAAAAAAACACCGAGTCCCACTCAGCTCTGAGAGATAAACACTGCCAATGTCACCACACCCAAGCCGTTTGAATAATCTAAAGTGATTCATACCCAAAAATCCATCCCTTGTTCGAATGGCAAGAATAGCCTTCCACCTAGGATCATTTCCTTTGTGAGGCTTATTTGCACTCCCAGTAATATTGCTCCAATTACTGTCATCACTAAGGCCACTACTGTCACTTGCTCGACTAACGCTAGTCTTTGCACTTTCAAGTGAATCCCCTCTAACACTCCCTTTTGTGCTCTCACAGTTTCTATCTATACTAAGCATGCCATCACTTGTAACAGCATCGCTCCGATATGTACTGGCACAGCTATTGACAATGCTCATAGCTGTGACAACACCAGTACTGTCAATCCTACTATGTGGACTCACATCACCACTAGGAGGCAAAGAGGTGTCCCACACACATTCGTTCTCTTCTGAATCAGGTGGAAGGAGAGAGTTTTCTGTATTTTGTGATGCACGAGGAACTGAAAATGGAGTAGGCAATGCAACTAAGTCATTAGGTTCTTCAACCAAACTTTCTGCTGGAGAAAGAACAACCAGGCTTGGTTTTTTGGGTGGAACCCTGATTGAAAGATCTTCTAGAAAAGGCCCCTTCACAGACATACTCTTCACAAGGCATCGAGGCTCAGCTTTCTTTTGACCAATTGGTACATAAACTGTTTTCATTATTAGATCTGTATCAATAGGTTCAGGTGGATGACTTGCCCCAGAGAAAGAACCAGGGCAACCCTCATCAAAGTAATCACCACTGCCCTTAGAAGTAATAACAACATCAGGCATCAACTCTTCTTCATTAATTGCAGAGACTTTTCCTTTCCACGGTCTAACAGGCACAGGAAAGTCTGTGATTTGGGATTGTTTTCCGTTAAATCGCCCCGCCACATCTCTTACCAGACCTGGCTGCAGCTTGGGTGTCTGGCTCGCTTCTCTCCCAGATACTACATAAGCATTTATCGATACCTGACTCACAGCAGGCAGTTTCACAGGAAGAGCCTTCGATTCTGCAACCCTTTCCATATTATGAAATTAATAATATTACATGGATTGATCCTTCCGCTGATAAACCTGCAAATGGAGATCAAAGAGTCCACTAATCATCAGGCACTTTGAACAGCCCGTATTTATTTATCCAAACATCCGCAGTGTCATGTTATTCTTAGGAAAAACATAATATGATTACCTCTTGTTTAAGCACAATGAAGACAAGCAGAAATATGGTTATCATCAACCAACATTTTCTTCAAAGAAAAACACAAGAATCTCAAAGCAATTCACCCACTACCCAATCTACTACCTAATTTTCGATTCGGGGGTCGCTAAATCTCTTTTATTCCATTGATTTCCAAGCTGTTTAGATTTTTGAACAACACATTTATGCTAGAACTAAAAAAAAACAGTTGGAAATGTCATTAAACAAATTAGATATGATCACCAACCGTTTTGTACAAGGCAATTGAGCAAAAAAAATCCTAACCTCCAAATCTGACTGCATCAAGCATCTAAAAATTCAATAAACGAGAAAAAAAAATTCTTAACTTCATTCACAATCAACTGCAATAAAGTAAGAAAACCTCGATGAACTTGCTTTGCGATTATTCCCCTTACCACCATTCCTTACCTTAAAAAACCCTTTAATTCCACGCAATAACATAAAAAGTCAAAATAAAAGTCCAAAATTCTGAAGCAGAGAGAGATCTCGAAACCCTAGATAGAAATTAAACAAGGCAAGAGGAAGGAACAACCGAGCAGCATTTAACCAGAAACAAAGAGAGCATAACAAAATAATTAATTAAAAATTATATAAAAAAGCACCTGCTAAACAAATAAACGAAAATGAAAAAGAATCTTGTACGGCAGAATTATGCTGAGAGACAGAAGACAGCTGGAATTTTTTTCCTCTTCTTGTTTCCCTCTTTCTAAAAGCTTAGAAATGAAACTAAATTAATAAGAGTCCTGCTTATTCTCGCACCCTATCTCTAAAACACACGCTTTCTCTCTCTAAATCTCTCAAAATTTTGCTAGCTCTCTCCCTGGAATGCTCCGACAGGGTAGCTCGGCTGCAAGAAAAGCTTTGGTTGATGGTTGCAGGGAGTAGTTTTTGCTTTTGCTTTTCTCTCGCTACTTTGTATGAATGGGCAGCGGGGATGTACTGTTGTGCTAGTGTTGTTGAAGTGCTGGCTTTTCCTTCTTTTTTTTTTCTCTTTTCAGTTGCTGCTGAGGGAGAGAAGATGAGAGGGTGGTGGGGACCAGTGTGTATTGGGTGTGGGGTCCACTGTGTTTGTGCTTTAAGCTACACAAATCTCCCTCTCTTGGTTTTGCAGGATCGGGTTTGGATTCTCCATTTTCGTTTTATTTCTCACTCCCGTTTCGTAGCGCGTGTTAGATATCCTTTTGTTTTTGATATTTCACTCCGTATGAACCATGGTTATCAGATTTTTAGTGTTGATTCAACCATGACACACTCTTTATTATTTATAGATATAATATTTTGTTTTGTTAATGGGATTGTTTATATTAGTTTATGTATATTTTAATTAATTTTATAAATTTTAAATTTAATAACTAAGTTTCCAATAATCATTATATAAATAATCATAGAGTTCAAAGTTGAAACCATGATAAAAATAAATTTTTTTATCATAAGTTGTTATTAATAAATCACTTTCTAGATAGTTATAGGTATAATTTTAACCTTCGATGTTATGTTTAAATTTTTTATTTATTTTTTAAAAACCATTATAGTTAAATTTCAAATTTTCTACTCTAAAAAGCTAGGAGCAGTTGGATTCACCTTTTATCTATATATTTACTAATATTGGTTTTTTGAAGGATGGTTGGAAGAATTTTAAGTATATGATTCTGAAATAGTACCAGTCAATGAATATATAATTTTTGTTTTTATTGAAAATATTCATCGGAGAAATTAAAAAATTATTTATTAATTAGCTATTATTGTGTTTTATTTTCAAAAATAGTTGTTCATATTTTTAATTTCTCTGGGCATATTTAATAATATAGTTGCGATGATATTTTTTATTTTAAAATATATTAAAAAAAAATTTATTCTTTAAAAATTATTTTTAATATCAACACATTAAAACAATTCAAAAATACTAAAAAAATTAATTTAAAATAAAAAAAATTAAAACATTTAAAAATATAGTTAAAACGCATTCCTAAATGGTTTTTTACTTCCAAATATTTCATTTTGTTTTTGCTATTTATGTGATAAAGGAAGTAAAAAAATTTACAATTTAAAAATCATTACTTTAAGTATTATACATTTTATAGTTACTTGAAACTTAATTAATTATTAATTTTAAAATTTTAAAAGATATATATATATATAAACTGATTCGGATATTTATAATTAAAAAAAATAAAAGAAAGCAGAAGGGTTGCTCGATCAAGAACACGGACAAAATGTCAAATATGTACGCATTGAGACTGAGAAAGCTAGGCGACTGGTTGCATCAGGGAAGTGGCGTATTTGCAACTCAAAGCATCACCCTTTACCAAAACCTTGCCTGGTAATCGCTCGGCAAGAATTCATCGACAACCACTCGTCCCTTTCAAACGTTGAAATTAGACAATCAAAAGGTTCCAAGACATTTTTCCTATTTACCTTCTGTTAATGTTCCTAGTTCGAGGAGTTCATGTACCGAGATAGATCACCAAGATATAATAAAATAACCTCTCTTTTTTATTCTTTTTTGCACCAAAAACTATTCCAGCAATCTCTGGGGTGCTGGATCCGATGGTGAAGAATACTTTTTGTATTTCCTATTTAATCTGTCTTTTAATATGTATTAAATTGATATTTTTTAGATGATTTTAATGTGTTAGTATAAAAATTAAATAAAAATTTATTTTAATATATTTTTTATTGAAAAACACTTTTTTAACAAATTTATCATGTACGTTATCATACAAAAATCAATCGAAAAGGAAGCTGGTTTCATCACATAAATTTTTTAAAAAATTTACTAGTTAAAGCCCAAATAAAGGTAGAAAAGAGAGAATCAATTTAGTTCCTAACTAATGTACTCATTTTCAATTACATCGCAAACTTGTAATATTTAATAGCCAAGTCTTAAATGTTTCTCGCATTTTTACTGAGATCTTTTCATCAATTTTTTTTCAATATATATATGTGTGTGTGTGTATATATATTACGCAATGTAAATGAAAAATAAAAAATCTCAATAATGAAACTCTACGAGTCTGACTATGACAATTCAGTACATTGTTGGAATGTACGGGAAAGAGCTACAAGAGCAAGTTTGTATTTGACAATGAGCATTATTAAAGTATTTTTTCTTTTCCAAAAATTGCTTTTAATTTTTTTTTGTTTTTGATTAATTCTTTATATATATATATATATTATTTTGATATATGGATATTAAAATAAATTTTAAAAAATAAAAAATATATTATTTTAATATATTTTTAAACAAACATTATTTTAAAAAAATACTATTTAAAAAACTTTACCGACGTTGTCCAGAGGATCTGTGTACAAGAGACATGATGCCAGCCAAGATAGGAATAAAACATAGGTCAAGTTGGATATTATGCCCTGTTTCAGAGAGTACAGGTTAAACAGAGATTTTCTAAAGTTTAATTTATTTTTTTATATTGTTTTACTGTTTATATACTGGTCGTTAAAAATAATTTTTAAAAAATAAAAAATATTATTTTAATATAACTTAAAAAAACTATTTTAAAAAACAACTATTTATACGCTATCAAGACACTTGTAAAGGCACTGGTCACGCGTGCATGGTCAATTCCTAGCGTGGCAGTCAATAATTAACAAAAAGTGTCAGCAAAAAACGGTAGATGTCTGGACCGTGATCAGATAGGGGCAAATATATTATACCAGAAGAGATAAAAAGGGTGGGAGTCGTCTGCTTCTTACTGTGCCTTGCCTGTCCAGAATGTTGTCACTCCAGACAATTATTTTCTGCCTCTGGAAATTCCGATCCAGAACGGTAAGAGCTTGAATTATCACAACCCCTGTTTTGGAATGGGATGGATTTGTTTTTAAAAAATAGGTTTGTTTCTTAGAAACATATTAAATTATTATTTTTATTATTATTTTAATATATCAATATTGTAAATTAAAAAAATATTTTAATATTTTTTTGAAAAAACCTCAATACCAAGACGCGTACCTGTCTTCCATGTCAATTTTGATTAGCATTAAAATAGTAATATTTATTTTTTAAAAAATATTTGATATCAAACTAGTTAGGATTGATTGAATCAGCTGGATTATTAAAAATTTAATTGAATTTTATTGAGTTTCGTTAGATTAATAATTTATTTATTTTAATTATAAATTTATTGTAATATAAATTTAAAATCATGGATTTTCAAGGTGATTTTATCAATGGCAGATAACCGTATAATTCTGTGTTGATTTTATTTTTAAACATTCTCGATTTCCCAATCAAGGGATTTTGTAAGAATTTCTTAATAAGAAATATTAGGTTCCCATAAAATTATATTGTTTCCAAAAACAAAGAGATACAGTTTGGATTGAATCTATAACCAAATACTTGTGGAGAAATTTAATTGAAATTCTCAAAAAAAAAACTCAAGGGATAAAAACGACACAAAAATTATTAAGAGTAAAATGGAGACACCCCTCTATACAGTTTGAGGTATTTTTTCAGTTTTATCCTAGAAATACAATTATACCCTTTTTGGCTCATGATTTGCTTTGTTACTAGCACTCCACGTTAACCCAAAATAAAATTATTTTTCATCGCCTTTCAAATTTAAAATCATAACATGAAAATCGAGTTTCAATTCACCACACATGTACTCTTGTTCTTGTCTCCTGGAGGTTTTCATTTGGAGCCTATGGTTCTAGTAACTAGTAATTTATTTTTTTCTCGCATCAATTTACAGTCTGCGGCTTTTTGACCAAGATTTCCTAAAATATATTCGAATGCTCGCGGCTGGAGAAAACTGGTCAAAGCAACTGTTTCAAATTGGAATCCAACAAAGCCTGATTTCATAGACCAAATTCAATTCCCTTCACGTTCACCTAGTCAAGAAAGGAAGAATATTGAATGTGACTAAATCTGGCTCTCTTGCCTGACATAATCCCATCACAGTATGTAGATAAAGCTAAGGAGAGCCATAAAACTGGTTAAGTGGGATAGAGAGAGAGAGAGAGAGAGAGAGAGAGATGGATGATGAGGATCATGATTGGAAAACTTTATTTCTTTGATGGTCACGATCAATATTGAACAAGTTGTCATGTGGGTGAGTGGGTCTCCAGTCCCATGAAAGCTATGCTTAGCGAGTAAGATGATTAGCTCGATATATACTTCCTGCCAACGCTGCTGCTCAGATGCTAATTTAGTGTCCAGGATAATGATGGTAGTTGTGTTTTAAAATAATATTTTTTAAAATTATAAATAAAAAATTAAAAAATTAATTTAAAATTAAAGAAACATGAAACGTGGATTTCACTGTAAAACCAAATATCCTCTGCACCCACATCTCCAGAAACCAAGAAACAAGCATTTTGTAGCCATCTTTATCTTGTGGGTCTTGCATGTTGCTGCCCTTGCTTTACGAAAAGTTGGAGATTAGAGCATTGGAATTGGAAAAAGAAGCATTGAAAGTGGGCTCTTTCATGATTTATCTCTCACTTGAGAATTTCTTGGTCCACAGATGACTTTATCAGCGGGTGTGTGCTCTTAGTTGGTGGGATTTGCCTTTGAATCATGCACTAAATAAGGAGCCCGAGTGTACTTTTTTGTGTGTTTCTTGGAGGGGGGGAGATGACCGGCACTACTTCTAGCTAGTTCTAATAATTTTCAAGTACACTAATATCTCTAAAAGATTAGCCGATTCGAAGCCTTGAGCCAACCAAAGCAGTAGGTGGTGAGTTAAATCTACTATACCTATCGAGCATTGAGGTCTAGATTCAATTTCTCGGAAATGACAGTATTGATTTTGCTTTTTTACTGGAATTGCGATCAAAGGTTTACTATTCGTATCACTTCAATTTACCACAAAAAAAACTCAATACTTGTAGCTGACGATGCGTGCATACCTGTTTACAGGTTTTCGGTTTTCCTACTTAATTTCATTGTAATTCACGGCAGGTTAGATAAATTTTTTAAAATATAAAAAATATCAAGACTGAGAGAAATTTTTTAACTGTTTTTAAATTTATTTTGAAAAAATATTAAATTAATAATTTTTTTAAAAAATATGATTTTTATCTACCGATATAAGAAATTAAAAATATTTTAATATCAGGTAAAAAAGCAATTTTAAAAAAAATTCTACTCACAGTACTAAACAGACAGTCGGCAGGCATGAATGGACTATTTTCAATCCTTGACAGCCCAGACAGATGCAGTCAACTACACCGTGGCCCGTTATAAAAAAGTGAGCGTCAACTACCCCCACACAAGACTTCTCAGTTAACTGAGTGACTGCCTTCCGAGTCAATTTTTTAACTCCAAGTTTTCCTCTCAAGCTTTCCAGGCCCATTGCCAGAGAAGAAGCCGAGTCCTCTATTTGAGTTTGGAAACTCGTGCAACAAAACATTTGTTTTTTTTAAATTTAAATATTTTATTTTATTTTAAATTAATATTTTTTAGTGTTATTAAATTATTCTGATATACTAATTTTTTAAAAAATAAAAAAATATTTTCATACATTTCAAAACAAAAACTATTTTACAAAACTACTACTACGACTCTGTTAAACGCCATTATATTAATTCCAAGTTTCCTTCTCAACTGTCCAAGCCCATTTCCAGAGAAGAAGCCAAGTCCTGTATTTGAGTTTGGAAAGTCGTGCAACAGGACATTTATTTTTTTATTTATTTTTTTTATTTTAAATTAATATGATTAAATTATTAAATTATTTTGATATACTGATATTAAAAATAATTTTTTAAAAAATAAAAAATATATTATTTTAATATATTTTTAAATAAAATTACTTTAAAAAATAATTACTCCACCCTGTTAATCACCATTCTATTAGTATCAAGTTTCCTTCTCAACTGTCCAGGCCCATTGCAGAGAAGAAGCCAAGTCCTGTATTTGAGTTTGGAAACTCGTGCACCAGAACATTTCGGTTCTTGGGTTCTTGGCTGGACATGTCAGCTGGTTAGTTTAAGAGTATAATTGGAAATATAGTTATAATTATTTTTTAAAATAATTTTTATATTGAAATATATTAAAATAATATTTTTTAGTTTTTAAAAATTATTTTTAAAATTAGTATATTAAACTAATTTTAAATATATAAAAAATTAATTTTTAATAATAAAAATTAATTTTTTATAATACATGGTTTGCACGTATTTCTAAATTCTTATCTAATTCATCTTCGTGACTGGGTTTGGAATGACATGATGACATAAGCATGCAGGAACGTGTACGGAAAATCATGTTTGATTCACAAAATTAAAGACAAAAATTATTATGGTTTATCTCCTAGGCATAAATGGATTAAAATTTTGTATCTTATACTCGAGAGGGACGTGGAGAGGGGGGAAAAGCGAAGACATGAAATATTACGAAATTTTATTTTCAATTTACCCTTATAAGCTTTTAAAATTACATATCTTGTAAATGTAGAAATCCAAAAAAAATAAAAAGAATAGAGAGAAAATAGCCAAGAGCAAGATCAGGTCTTCATTGACGACAAAACCACGAAAGCTATTTGTGCCTCAATTCCATATGTATAAAATCGTTAAGTTCATCGTCGGATCTAAAAGATAGGTATATTTATATATCTATACGCAAAAATCTTTTAAATTGAATTTTTTACTTTTGTTTTAATTTCAAAATGGTTTTGTGTTTATTTATAAGAAGAGTGTTTAGATATTTTTCTGGGACAAAGAAAATGATAGCAAGGATTCTATATTTTGCAGCCAATTATTATTATTATTATTATTATTAACAAAACCTAAAGCTTGTGGTTAAATTACTGTGGTAATTTTTACCATTCGTCATCTCACAATTCTGTTTTTTCCTTTTCTTTTTTTGCATGATTAAGCCTAGATTTGAATTCAATTACGTTTTTTTTTATTATTTTAAGTGAATGGTTTGATTAAAAGAAAAACGACTAAGATAAAAAAAAACACATGTAATATGGGTTACGCCTTAAGTTTTTTTGCAAAGTTTATTTTTGCTTTTCATCCTTTTTAATTATTACGTGACTAATCTATATAGTTTTTTCTAAAAAAATTCTAATACTAAACTTTATTTCTTTCATTTTTAGTTTTTTTTTTTATGGACGAGAGAAAAAGAGAGTTATCGATTATAGTTTGAAGAAAAAAAGTTATTATTAATAATAATTTTAACTATTAAAATAATTAATTTTTATATTGAATAGTTTTATATAAAAAGGATTAGGATTATATTTTTATTTTTACTTTGAAAACAACTAGAAAAACATATATAAACTCAAGGAAAATTTTTATTTTAGGTTTTAATGTGGTTTTTTATATTTTCAGAGATTATGAATTAATTTAACAAGTTCCTATAATGTTATCTAAATATTTAAAATCAAAAAATGATTCGAGATGAGTTTTAAGGTAAAGAAAATCATGAATCTTGTTTTTATGGCCATGTTAGTAGCTAAATTTTAGAAGTTTTAGACAACATTTTATCATGTTATTTTTAAGGTAAAGAAAATCATGAATTTTGTTTTTATGGCCACGTTAGTGGCTGAATTTTAAAAGTTCTAGACAGCATTTTATCTTGTTATTTTTAGTGTTAAAATGAATGATATGTCTTTCATCCCATTGAATTAATGAAAAGAATAAATGTTTACCCATAAGGTTTTTCTTTAAGGGTTAGGTGCTTTGACTTACTAAGTTTAGCAACACTTGATATTATTTGTTTTTGTTTTTTAAATTTAAAATTTTCTTAATCAATACTTTTTTGATATTTTTTAAAAATAAAATTTTGATCCATATTTTATTTTATACCCCTTCATATTTTTTTAGATAACAATTATTTTTTTAATTATACTAGGTGTGTTTTTTTAGGAGGATAGCATGATTCATGTGTAATATATATATATATACATATTATACAAATTAAATATTTATATCTTATAATATTATTAGTACGTGCAATTTTAAATATATAGTTTTTTATTTTATCTAGCAAGTTTTATATGTGTGTCAATTTCTATTATAAATTAATTTTATATGTTTGTCAATTTCTATTATAAATTAATTTAATAATCAAATTCATGGAACATGACCAAGTAAATAACTCATATTGTGGTATTAAATATTTTAATTTATATTTGTTCCTTAATTTTTTATAATTATATTTTTATTTATTATTAATGACTTTTCTTTTTCATTTGTTTGCACGATGATTTGTAATTTATCTTTTCCATTTGTTTGCACGATGATTTGTAATTTATTTAATCAGATAAGTGTATAATTTTTTTATATATACTTATGATTTTTTAATGGAAAAAAACATGTTGAAAAATTATTCATTTTCACTTTTTTATCATATATTGATGTTTTTTATTTGATCTTTATTATTATAGTGTTTTATTTTTAATCTTATCATTTAATTTAAGTTGATAGCATATATTTTTTTTGTTTTGGTTCTTTTATTTTATTTTTATTTTTTTATTTTTAATGTCTTTTTTAAATATATATTTTTTAAATTAATGCTTTAATTAACGTGTCTTCTCTGTTATCTTGTTTTTATTTCTAATGTTTTTTTTAAATACATATTTTTTAAATTAATGCTTTAATTAACATGTCTTCTCTGTTATCTTGTTTTTATTTCTCTAACTTTTTTTTAAAATAATAATTACTTTTTAATTATGTTAATTGTGTTTAATTTTTTAAGAGGTTAGTGTGATTCATATATGTTTCTCTAATATTCTATATCAATTAAATATTTATTTTTTATTATATATTTAACACCTGTAGTGTTGTATAATATTATTTTCTTTTTATTTTATTGAATAAACTTTGCATGGGTATCAATTTTTATTATAAATTAATTTTAATAAATAAATTCATTAAATATAATAAGATAAAATGACTTTTTTTCTGTATAATTGTTTTTTCTCAGGTTATTGCAATCTCTTCTTTTTTTATATATTTTTTCTTATTGTTTATTATTGTGTTTTTTAAAAATATAATTCAAATAAAATCAGCTTATTGAATCGTTATGGCTACAAGTTATTAATTAATTTATTTTTTCCAATACCAGCTTATTGAATCGTTATGGCTACAATTTAAGTTATTAATTAATTTATTTTTTCCAATATACCTATGACATCTAAGTATTTTACTATAAAAATAATACAGATTCATCGCGGCTATAGCGGCTAGAATTCAACTTGAGCAAGAGAAAACAATATCATCATGCAAAAGCCTCAAATGAAAGAATGACTGTTACACATGTCGAATTGCTAGGCCTGAGAAAGCCCAAACATGCATGGGCTCAACTCCAGGCCCATATTACTCTCCCTTTTTAAAAAAAAATTTTTAATGACATCTTTATCTACCTGTTCTTTTTTTTTTTTTAATGAAAAAAACAACTGCTTTACAAAAATTCCTCCATCGAATCCCTCATTTTTAATTTTATTACTCTTATATGTGTTATAAACTGGACTATGGTTTTTTATATTTCCAGCCAATTTATTTTTACATGGCTTCACTTACATGAAATTTATTATGCTGTTTTTAGTTTAAAAAATTATATTATTTTGAAGAGAATGAAATATTTCTACTGAAATAATAAAATATGCATGATTTACTAGATAGAATATTTTTTCCTGTGATTTTAAATTTAATGAAGATAAGAAAATGCAAGAACGACGGTATACTTGTATTATTTCAAACTTTATTTTTTTTTCTTTGTACTAGATAGAATAAAAATATTTCTACTGAAAACCAATATAAAAATATGAAAAGTCTCTTGAATCCGGTTTAATAAATATTTAATTTTAAAATTAATTTAATTATTTTACTTTTTTATTATAGATCGAAAAATCAGGGTTAGTTTTTCCTTTGATTAGAATCACTTTTCATTGATAAATTTTCTTAAAATTAAATAAATATAAAAAAATTGAAAAAAAATTATATAAAAATGTTTTCTATAAAACAAGCACCCCTTGAAAATATATATTTTCACATTCAGTTTTGTTTCATTCCTTACACCATGCAAATACAGGAGCAATCATACCAAATACGTATCGATCTTATTTCAATAATCTGGTTTCATATTTTTTTTTCTTTTTTTATACCATTTTTGATTAAACCTATATATCTTATTTATAAAATTCAAGTTTTCTCTGTGATGAAAATCTCTATATTTATCTCTATTATTTTTTGACATAGATAAACTGGCACAACTCATAATTAATAATCAGTCGATCAAAAGTTAGCATTCACGTGCTAAATTAACCACTGCCATACCCATTCACTTGCTGCCACTTGTTCGTATAAAATACCACCCTTCACAGCCATTTGCATGGTTATTAAGCCTGTTTGAGAATTAATTCGGTTAAGAAATCGCCGAGTTATATATATTGACTCGAATTAACCTATAAATATTTTTTTAAAAAATATTATAAATAGATGCAATTTAAAAATCAAAAGCAAATCTGGACGTGATTGTACTAGCTGTAAATTTGATGTTTCTTCTTCTTCAAAACGCCAGCGTTTTAGAAGTTCCCACACGTGTCAACATCTCCTTTGCCTTGGAAATCCATCTGTTCGCTTCCCCAAGCATGATCCCAGCATCTCCTTCGCCAGGGAAATCCTTCTGCTTTCATTGTGTGTGAGAGAGAGACGCTCCTGCTTCACCTAATTTCATATTTGTTACAAAGTGTCCCTGTTGTTCTGGTCACTAAAAATCCAGACCATAAAGAAAAGGAAAAACACAAACGATGAGGTTCTCAAATCCTGCTTTTTTTCCTTAGATATGCAAAATGTAAATGATGGGTATGATTCTAGTATCTTCAACCATGGTTGTTCAAAATTTGTTTAAACTCTTATAATCATTTCAAGTCAAAACATATAAAAGCAGGTTAAAACTCAAAAACTAGTAAAATATATCAAACTCGGTCAAATTCGCATAAAAATAGGTTAACTCATAAAAAGCATTAAAAACGTAGCGTTTTCATGAGTTCATCAAAAGTTTCCACAAATACAGAAAATTAGAAATGCTTCCTTAACTCAACAGTCTCTTTCCTAGTCCCCATCCCCACCCCTACCCCAATCGTGACTCACTAACGGGCTCTCCACACTCCACATTCAACAATCCACTCTAGTGACTTTAGAGTCCAAACTTCATCCTTGTCTCCCACTTTCCCTGACTCCCTTTCCTTTTTTCTATTTTCCTAGTAGATTAAAAAATCACTTTCCCCCGATCTGGAGAGTTCCTGGCGAGACGAAGGCAAAAATTTATTCTCAATCCCAAGCTCTTTTTTTTTGGTCTAATGGTGGTGATTAGAGATAAAAATTAGCTGAGTGTTTTGTGAATATTCTACTATTAATTAGTTTTCTTCTAGGTATTTTCTCGGAGGAGGAGAGGTGCTGCATTGCTGCTAGTAATTTTGTACTTCCGTGTGTTATAATTTCTTGTAATTTTCACCATCGATTGAATAGATTAACCATCAATTAAAGCTGTCTAACAATGTTATACTTCTGTGTGTTGTAATTTCTTGTAACGTTCACCTATACTCTGTTTGATCTTGCTTGTTTTGGTGTTGTAGAGTCTGTAATTCTGCATAAACAACGATAAACAATGAAGCATTCCAGGATTGTACTCTTGTTAAGGTCACTTTCCATTATCCTTAACTAAGCTTCTTAATTATATGAAATTTTGAGAGAAAACTGAAAGTGAAGGGAATTTAAGTGTAATTTATCTAGGTATTCTATGAATTGTGTAATTTTTTACTTACTGGTTTTGTGTGCTGTAATTTCTTGTAACTAAACTGGTTCTCAATGTTTTAAGGTTTTTTATATTTTTCATTTAATTTTCCAGAGAAAACTGCAAACGTTAGTAGTTATGCTTTTTGAGTATTACTAAATATGTCAGTCTTGGAATGCATTTTGTAGTGCTTTTGTTTAATGAATATAACCTGGCACTTGATAAGTTCCTAAATTGTGAATTAAAACCATATTTAATTAGAGTTGAATTGGGGAAAAGGATAATAATTTGAAAAGTTTGAAGTTTATACATGCTCATGCTCATATATGGCCATGGCCATCATTATTGACACACACGAGGAGATTGAATTAGAAGAGTGGAAAATGTTTATCATATCCCATTACTTGATCATCTCTCATATGATAATAATTGGATAACCAAGAAAAAAAATATGATCATTCATCAAACTTTGATTTTAGTGTTATTAAAAGTGCAACATGAAAAAAAAATAATAAAGAAAATGAAAATGACAATGAAGAAAATCTTAAAGATGCTGGGATGGAGTGCCATAGAACTAAAGATAATTTAAAGATTTTGAATGATATCAATCCAGAGAATTCAAGAAGCTTGAAGTTAAATATTGTTGACAATATTAATGTTGGTGTTGTTACTGATAGTAACACTAATATTCATAACATCGGTGCTGGTACTAGTAGTAACAGTAATAATCATTTAGATGGTAATGATTTTAATGAATGTTTTCAGAATAATAAGGAAGATAAAGGAAATGAGGGTGTCTTTAATTTACATGACACACCAACAAATTGTTTGTTTTATGCTTGTTAACTTTTAGTTGTTGAAATTCTATGGGCATATATTAATTTTTATTTTGAATTATGTATTTTAAGATGTTTGAATATTTGTATTGTTTATTTCACTTTTATTTGAATTATGTATTTTAATATGTTTGAGTATTTGTATTGTTTAAAATATTTTACTTATAATTTTATAATTTTAGTTAAAACATTTTACTTGTGATTTTATGATTTTTAGTAGGGTTGAATATTTTCGGTACAATCCAATTTTGAACTAAAATAAACAACCAAACAATTTTTTTTAGTTTTGGAATCGAACTAAACCAAAAATCGGTTCAAACCGATTAATTTCAATTACGTTCGATTTAGTTTTTTTCCTTCCAAACTGGTTCAAACCGAAATTATTTCAGTTGAATTTTTTCTAGGCTTTTTATTGACCATATTTTTCAGCACTTTTGTTTCTGTGCTTGCTTCTAAATCGATAGCATGTAATTTACAATCTAAATCCCAAAAGACAATAATGAGAACAATCTGAAAAATGGAAGGGACATTGAGCCAGAATCGGAAGTGTTGCAGAATTAAATCATAGACCAAAAAAAAGCAAATCCTTCCTATAAATTGGCAAACAGTGACAAACATTTGTGCCATAACTGAGCATTATAAGTATTGCAGGTTGTTCAATTGAATGTAACAGGTTGCATATAACTATATTTTATACCTCCTTATTAAGAACACAACTCAACTCAGACAGAGCTCGAATATCATATTCCTTCAATTGGATCTGTTATACCTTAAGATAAATTTAAGAGATAAGAGACAGAGAGCATGGAGAAGAAGGTAGATTTGAGAGATCAGGGGAGAGGGCTACTAAGAAAGCGAGTGGTGAGATAAGTTTAGGGTTAGAAAATATTTTATTTATACTCTTTTTTTTTAAGAGATAACATAAAGAAGAAGACAGATTTGAGGGATGGGAGGACATGGAGAAGAAGCGGCTGAGAAAGTGAGTGACGAGATAAACTTAGGGTTAGAAAATATTCTATTTATACTCGTTGTTTTTCAAGAGATAGCTTAGTTGAACCAGACCTGTTCGGTTCAATCGATTTCAAACTTTAAAAACTGAAACTGAACCAAAACATAAATACTTTGTAATTTTCTAAGTGGTTTAATTGGTTTTTTTCACGATTTAGTTTTTTTGGTTTTTTTTTTCTTTTAATTTTCTCGGTTTAATCAATTTTTTTTGTTACCCATGATTTTTAGTTAAAATTTTTTATTTATAATTTTATGATTCGAGTTTATATTGTATATTTCGTATTATATCAAAAAAATATTTTTAACAACTTTGTCTCCAACATCTTTCTTTGTCTACCAACCACTCTAACTTCATTTCTTCTTCTAGCACTAGCAATAGAATAAATATACTATAAAAAAAACTAAAAAAAATGTTAGATGAATCAAATATTAAATTTTTTAGCCTGTTGCATAAATATTGATAGAATAACAGGTCTTTGTCGTGTTTTGCAAGGCCATCTAAGTCACTGATTGATATGAAAAGTCAAATGGATTTCACCAAATTAATTGCAAGGCCGACTTTAAATTTCTTCAGATTTGGCTAGGGCTCTCGGTCACCCAATTCTTGGGTTAAACCACAAATCCAAGGTTATTCTAATAACTATGATTATTGATAGCTCTTATCTTTGTTCAATTAAAATACCATCCTTTTAGAATGTATATTTGATAAATGATGTTTTATTTTAATTTAAAATATATTAAAATAATATATTTTTAAATTTAGTGCATTAAAATAATAAAAAATTACATAAAAATATAAATTTAGTGTATTAAAATAATAAAAAATTACATAAAAATATCAATCTAATATTTTTTTAATGTATTACAGAGAAGGTTAATACATAGTTTTACATTGAAAATATATAATTTATAATTTTTTTTTAATTTTAATGTTAATATAGTGAAGTATTTTTTTAATTCCCAATAAATTTTTTATCAAAAAATCTACAAATCGGATTTTGCTATGTGTGTGCACACAGCTTCTATTGTTTTTAGAAAATAAAATATGAATTTGTTTTACAAATTATTTTTTATAATATTTTTAAAATAATTTTAATATGTTGATAATAAAAATAAATTTTAAAATATAAAAAAATAATTTTAAAATATATATTTTTAAATAAAAAATATTTTAAAAATAATTATTACAGTGAAAAAATTAAAAAAATCTTTTAGATTTTCCTTCTACCAAATGACCTGTCGCCCTCAATCCACCCGAAGCGGTACCTGATCACATAAGGACGTGTCGTTCACAAAACAAACTACCACGTCTTAACGCGTAAACTTCCCAAAGTATGACCGACATCGATTAGCAACAAACACAGAGTACCGACTTAAACGGACGGCAACGTCTACCAATTTTTTTGTCCGTTATCCTAAAAAATGGAAACGAACAACACTTAACCAGCTCGCCAGTAGTCAATCCACGATCGCTTTCCAGTCCAATTTCACCATTTCCTTTCGAATACAAAAACCCTAGATCGATTTCCCTCTCCCTGCCTCCCTCTCGTTCTCTGCCATGGCAGCAGTTGCATCCTCAAGCGGAGGAGAGAGGCCTGACACGTCGCCAGCGATGGATGTTCTCTCTTCAAAATCAGCAACAGACGTGGCGTCTGACTCTTCTTCCTCTTCTTTCGCTACCGAGACGCCTGATCTCAATGATCACTCAAATATTTCTGCTAGTCCTAGCCGTGAAGTCGATCCTCACGTATTTCTCCTTCAATTTCACACCTGTACTTGATCAAGCGGCTTTTCTTTTCTTATGGATTTTACTGTTTATTTCTTTACAGTCACAGGCTTCAGCGAGGAGTGAAGAGTATAGGCAACTGTTTCGTCTTCCAACGGAGGAAGTAAGTCACTCTATACTACGGATGATCATGTCTTTTAAATTTCTTTTTCTTTCGTTCGAAAGATTCCTTACCTGAAAAAAAAGAGAATTAAGTACTCATTTGGTATCTATTAGGAGGTTTTTAATGCTAAATCTTCATTTGCTCTTCATTATTCGTAGTTGTTTTGGTTTCGTTAAATTATATCACTGCTAAATTTGAGGTTAATATCAACGAGAATTTTTATCAAGACGAAAACCTGTTAATTCTATGGGAGTTGGGATCCGATAATTTGTAACATTTCAGAAATTCTCTTCGAGTGGGGATCTAAGAAGGTTTGGAGGTTCACAACATGTCATTGTATTTTTATTCTTTTGTAGTGACAGCTGGACCCAGTCTAGGGTGATTAATCGTAGCTTTAAGTTAATAGGATTCTAAAGCTTACCAATGTATCAAATAGAAGTTAGAACACAAATTTCAAATATAATGAGGTGAAAATTGATGGAAGTGCTGTGGAATGTGCCAAGAAGCTGACGAAAAGTAATCTGTTGAGTGTCATTTTCAAACTGTCGAACATATTGTAGGTATGGGACAGTTCAAGATGCTTAGTTTTTCTTGCACTTGTAATTGCCTGCCAGTTAAGCATGTGTGCGCATGTTTGTACCTTGGACTTATCGTATATGGTTTGAGATTTTCTGGAACGGTTCTTATTGTTAAAACTTATGATATTGCCCCCCCCCTCTCACACACACAGCAGAGGATATCTTAACAGTTCTAAAGGACCTCTGTTTTATTAGAAGATGCATCTAAAATTTTCATCTTTTGTCCCCTCCCAATAGGTGCTCATACAAGACTTTAATTGTGCATACCAGGAGAGTATTCTTCTTCAGGTAATCTTGATGCTGACTTTTATTAGTTTCTTGGAGATGCATGCATTAAACATTAATTGCTATAGTATGCTGCATCTCATCTTTTTGACTTGGAATTTCATTAGGTAAATGATATCACAGATGAGTTATGTGATAATTTTTGTTTATACAAGTTGTTTTTAAAAAAAACTTATCTGGGGGTAAGATTATGTTTTCCTAAATTACTCACGCATTGTTTACTGTTTACATGTTGCAGGGGCATATGTACCTTTTTGTACATCACATTTGCTTTTATTCCAACATATTTGGATTTGAGACAAAGGTAATGTTTGAACATCAGCTTTATTTTTGTTACTGTGGTCTCTGTCTTTCATGGTTCCTTTTCTGATTCTTGACTGTTTCCTGACATGTTTGATGTGTTTTTATCCAGAAAACAATCCCTTTCCATGAAATTACGGATGTAAAAAGAGCGAAGACAGCTGGGATCTTCCCTAATGCCATAGAAATTTGTGCTGGAGGAAAGAAGGTAGTGCTAGATATGGAGTATTGATCCTCTCCTATTATGTTTTGGCATTTCTTGAAATTGTTGCTCTGATAGTGCTCTTTTACCTCCAATTTTTATAACAACTGCGACATCTAAATCCAATTATTAGTGTGGCAGTACTTCTTTGCATCATTCCTTTCTCGTGATGAAGCTTTGAAGCTCATCAGTGATGGATGGCTACAACACGGTAATGGTTCCAATTTGATCACAGAACAACAGGTATTTTAAAGCATTGGAAACTCATTGAATGAATTTTTATTACTTCATTGTGAATTATAAAATGGTAAAAAACTCTGTTGGTCTGTTTGTTTCAATGTTGCCTTCTTATGTGCTGATTTTACCTCAGGATTCAATTTCTGTAACCAGTAACCCAGATAATGGACTTGCTGTAACTGAAAAGGTGAATAACTTCAAGCAAGTCAGTGAATTAGATCCCTCTGACAGGTATTTTCACAAGCCATATAGAGTTTATATGAGTTTGTCTCTGGTTCATGTTTTGGAGGATCGATCAGAAATTGCCTGCATGTATGTTAATACAGGGAAATGGTTACTGCCCCTTCACCTGATTCTAAGATTTCAGCATCCGTTGAAAATGGCACTGTCTCAATAACACAGATACAAGTAGCTGATGAAGTGGAACAGGATGTTGAGCTAGTTAGAAATACCAACTCTTTATCTTCAACAACTTTGGCATGGAATGTGGAAAGTTTTGAAGCACCTCAGAGTTAGTTATATCTTGTGAATTATTTTAATTGTGGTTTTGTTTTGTATATAACATGCAATGAACGAGCTCATTTTCCAGTCAGCTACAATATCTTCCTAATAATCAAGATTGTAAGGCATATGGTTCTTCTCCACCTTCTAGTTAAATCTAGAGTCTTTTATTTAGAGACTGAAAAGATTTGGTCAATTCTAAATCAAGCAATTGGGAATTTGATATCAAATCTATTGGAGGAATTATTTGGTAATTCCCAACAAAGATTTGGCATGCAAAGGATTGAATCCTTTGGATACGGGTCATGCAGCTTCCTTCTACTGGAAAAATAATGTTGTGATTGTGGTTGTTTTCCATATGTAAAATTTTGGGATGATGTTTGGTGTGAATTTACTATTTTTTTTGTTGCTCTCTGTTAATTGAACTGTATTTCTGATATGCAGGACGTGAATCTTTTAAAGAAGTTGGAGAGACAAAGTTTCCGGTAGTGTTCTATCTTTTATTGATTTGTATTTTCTTTTGAATTTGCTCCTTCATTGTCTTGCTACATGTAGAATTCAATAAATATTGCCACATTAAAGAGTTTTTCTCTGATCTTCTTTTATTTTAAGGAATGCAGATAAAGGTGGTGGAGTTCTTTAATTTGTTCTTTTCAGATGATGCTGCTAGCTTTGTTGAGTCTTTCCATAGTAGATGTGGAGATAAAGGTAATTTGCTTTGAATTCCCGTGGAACCATACTCAAGTAAAACATCCCTAGTTTTTCAATGTGATTAAGTTGATGAATATGTTGGATGATATAATTCTTACCTTTATCTTTGGTTGGTTAACTCTTGTGCTTTTCAGAATTCAGGTGCTCTTTATGGTACCCAAATGAGGAATTTGGGCATGCCCGTGATGTGTCTTTTCAGCATCCTATAAAAATATATTTTGGTATGGAGGTGCATTATTTGTTTATCTATTTCTTTACTATGGATCTATGTTTGGTTTGTGTGGTGATTTCAGCACAGTTGTCACTCTTTCTACCCATTAATATTAGTTTTAAATTTTTCTGCTTTTATACAGGTGCCAAATTTGGCAGCTGCCAGGAGGTCCAGAAATTTCGAGTCTACAGAAACAGGTTCTTGTAGCCTGTAATTTGTGAGACACTTTAGATGCACTGTTACTGTTTTGAAGATGACCTGGTTATGAGTTCAGTAAGATGGAATAATAATTCACTATCCATCATCCTCTATTTTATAGCACCAAAAAATAAATAAAAAAAGTATGTATTTATTAGATGGAAGAAAACTGGAAAGCCTTTTTGGAAATGAAAGGAAGGTTTTTGAGGATTTTTAAAGCAGTACACGATGGGCATTTTTGTAGCATAGTGCTGCTGGTGGTATGCTGGCGCACTATATCTGGACATTTTTTGTTATGATTAGGTTTGTTTTAAAGGTAAGTAAGAGTTAGGTTTTGATGGATCAGCAGAATTTCACACTCTGCCCCTGACTATGTTCAAGGAGTTTGATCTTTGAACCTATCCTTTTTGTGCATCTTTTCTTTATTAATAAAGTGATTAGAGGCATTTGGTGCACGCATTCAAGTATATGCTTAAATTGAGACCATATACAACTCATTTAAACTTTCTACTTCACTAGTTTGGGTCCATTACTGTTCTGCTATGTTTAGAGTGAAAACTTTGCACGCTGTTTTGATGCTAGGTTACCTTTCATTATCTGAATTCATGATCTTTTTGGTCTCTCACTCCCTCTCTTCTTTATTCCCACCACATCAATCCATTTTATCTTCTATGTGATGTCCATATGTTTGTTTTCTACAAGGCCAGACTATTTCAGACAAGTCACACTCACATATCCTCAAATGGTAGAACTTTCTTGCAAGTGGACTCACTGCTTATCCAGTCTTTGCTCAAATCATTTTAGTTTTTCTTCTGATGTAAAATAAATTTGTAGCAAAATCATTGTGGAAATTACATATAAAGCTCTTGATCAATAATGTTCTTAATGGAGACTATGCACGGACTAAATTTATTTAGCTGTTTATTTTCCATTCAATTCCTCTCCTTTTTTGGTTGTGGAGCGTGTAATTGACTTGACCAATTGTTTGTTCTTCCTCGTGATTTTACTTTTGCTTTTACCAGCAATCTGGTTATCGAGACATCACAACAGATCAGTGACGTCCCTTTTGGAGATTGTTTTTGCGTTGAGGTACAAGCTGTTTCTGAGCCATTACTGATATGATGGATAAAATGTTTTAAATTTATTCCTTTTCATATATTTAGTAGGGTGTGCACTCAGTTTTCAAGAAATAGATTGTATAATGGCATTTTATATTGAATGTTAATCAACTATCATGGAGTCAGAAACTGGTGCCCTTATATAGCAGGTGCAACTTTTGTGTTCTGATTCTTTTCTTGAATTACATAAAGTTATTGAACCATTTCAGGATCTTAGGAATTGTCACTTTATTTCCTTTCAAGCATATGCTATGAGGCTGCATCTTAAAAATGCATGTATCAAATGGTTCTGGCTGCTCTTGGATAGATTCATCTGATATTAGGTGATCCTCCTTATGTTTTCACCCTCCTGGACTTTAACGTTCTCTCTCACCATTCTCTGTCACATGTTTCCTTTTCTTCCAGATTGGGAGTGAATTGTATAGGTTATGTTAGACATATAGGGCATGTATCCCATAAGCAGCTGTGATTGTCAGGCTTGGGTCAGCAGTTTACTCCTAATACCTCATTAAGATGTTGGAAACAAACAATAAGAGAGGATACAGCCATTCTACCCCTAGGTTTGGAATTGACTTTAGAAAAGAGGATGGAATGATGTAGGGAATTCTTATTAATAGAAGGAGAGATAATAAGTTGGATGATCTTTTGCCCATTATAAACCTTTTGACACTGAACAGGAAAATGGAATTTTATTTATTTGTTTATTATTTAAATAATCTCTTAGAAATTAACTATCATCTAAGAAGTTTCTGGGTCTAACAATGTTTCGTTTTGATTCTATTCTTTGGATTTAAGTTACTAGGATTTTCTTACTGTCTTCTGAAGCATAAACTCTATGTATTTTGGGGCACATCATGGTGAATTAAAACAGAGATATGAGAGTTTTTTCAATCTCCGGCCTCCTACAAGGTTGTCCTCTCTTATTTAATTTATTCCTTCCTCTCCTGTTGGGAATTCTTCAGTTCTTTGTCTTCATGGGTACTCTTGTAATACACTTTTACCAATAAGTCAACTAGAATGTCTAGGAGAAGTACCTACAATGTAAGAATAGTGATTGGAGGGAGATTGCAGGAGTAAGAAGGAAGAAATTTGGGAAGTGAGTAGAAAGGGAGAAAAAAAAAACTAATTGAATGGTCATGATCCTCAGGATTCAATTAACAATTTCACACGACAGATTAATGTAGAAGAGATAATAAACAAAACGAGTAATTCATGAAATAAAAAATGAAATATGTGGATAGAGATCAGTGTAATGGTTATGTTGATGATTTGTCAACATGTGTGAAGAAAAAACAAATCTATAACAGAATGGATACTTTTAAATACCAGTGGCAGCAAGTATTCAAAATAGTTCATGGCATGAGCTTCAATCTTCCTTAAGCCCATCTCTCCTATTTGAACCTACCTGATGCCCCTCTTCTCTTCATGGGTACAATGTCAGGGACTATGGGATGTGACTAGAGATCGCAATGGATCAAATGAAGGCTGCATTTTGCGGATATATGTGGATGTTGTATTCAGCAAGAAAATTATTTTTAAAGGTTTGCGTTTGCCATTGCATACATTTATTACATGCTTCATGTTGCATCATTTTTTTCCCATAATCTATCTTGGTTTCACCATCATGTTTTTAATTTTTTGGTATCCTTTGGCACCAAAACCTGAAAGAAAAACTAACTAGCTTCTACCAACTCTGCTAGCATAATACTGTAAGAAACAGCTTACAGACATGGCATAAACCAGAGGGAGGAAACTTTCCTCCGGCTTTGTGAAATACCCTCGATCAATCTGCAGATGGATTGCATCTCTGAACCTGTGGAAAATCCTGACCACCCAACTCTTCTCGAACAGGATTCACTAATAATGATCTTTATCGAACGGGATTCTTTTGGTGCACTACCTTTGAGATTATTTTATATGCAAATACTTTGCATAAAATAATATGTACGGAGATTGGAGCGTGAACTGGGAAGGTTCCCTGGTAATCAAGAAAGACTAATCTGAATGATCAGGGATTTTTTTAAAGAATATAAAATGATATTTCTTCTTTTATATGTGAAATAGGAATAAAATGAGCTACAAGTCCTGATATGCTTTCCCTCATGCTATCACTACAAATACCTCTTAGAACAGGGGTTATGGTTCAATAATTGCTTGAAATCAAGTCTCAGGAGTCAGGATGTTCCCCACAAGCTTTTATGACTTGTATTTTTATTCATTTCTGTAATTTACATTTCATGGATGCTTTTATTATTGCGAAAACAGCTTTGCAATACATGTTTTCATAATAATGTGTACTAGATTTTTCATACCTAATGATTTGCAATATTACAGGTAAGATAGTGCAGTCTACTGTGGAAGAATGTCGAGAAGCTTACGCAATATGGATAAACATGGTAATATATTCCTTCTTTTTAGACATGAGTTATCAAATCAACGGTGTATATTGGATGGAGGGTTTATTGACTGCATGTTCACTAATTTTTCAGGCACATGAATTGTTGAAGCAGAAAAACCTTGAAAAACAAGGTTAATCATCATATCATCATAAGACTTCACACCAGCTCCTCCTCTGCATGACGTGCTCTGCTTTTTGTGATATTGCCAGGAAATTGAATTACTAACTTCATTCTATCATTTCCTATTTTCTTAAAGCAGAGGCAGGGCTGACTCTCAGCATGATTCATGAGGAAGAAGTTCATTCTGAAAGAGAAGTGGAGACTGGAGAAGCTTCAGAAAACTCTTACAAGCCAAGAGGGCATGTGAGGATGCAGATGCAGCAGATGTCTAGTTCTGTGGCTGTTAGTCAACAGGCCGATGATCTTGTGCAGGGAAATTTTACAAATGCTACATCCATTGCATCTTTGCTAGGAGAATATGCGACAAAGATCTTTTTGTTTTTTAAAAGCCAGAGCCAAATTTCTCTAGTCTTAGTTATTGCATTTATTGTGATCATCCTGATGCAGGTATGCAAATTCCCCGAATTTCTTCTAGTGACATGCCTAATTCAATCTAGTTATTTTGCTCAATTAACTCCAACACTGGCATGATGTTTTAATTGTGGCTTTAATGTTTAGTCTTTAATTTTGCACGCATCTTGTGCATGTTAGACTGTTGTCACCATGTTTTTGTAACCACTGTTGCTGTTTTTGGTGGTAAATGATGCCATGAAATAACTACTGGACAAGTAATTTAAATCTATTTGTTTTTTCTATTCCTTTTTTCAGTCTCCGTTTTCCTTAGTCATTGGGGATCCTTGTATTGGGTTAAAAGAATAAATGACCTTGGTTGTTGGAAAGAACCCAAAAATAAATAAAAATAAAACCTTAGTAACTGAAAACATATCTCAGTTGAAGTTCAGTATTCACAAAATGGCCGAAAAAGAAGTATTCACAAAATGGCCGAAAAAGAAGTTTTTTTTTTTTTTAATGATTTTGGGTTAACTGTGTTGCCACCTCAAAACATTAGGGTTAGTTGCAAGGTGCCCCCACAAAAATCAGCATTGCTCGGCAGCATACATTTTTTTTACTACATGTGCTCATGTGCCCTAGGCTCCATGTATTACTGCTTGTTTTTTTTTAATCCACTTTGTCCTAGATCCCCGGTCTCATGGGTTTTTGTAGTGGCTAGAGCATAACATTAGCCTTTCATTTATGCAGTACCATTGTCATCTGGATCGATAGGTACCCCCTTGGATGTAAGCTTCCTACACCCTCACTGCCTTTTTGACCCTTTTTAACTGCAGGTGAGCATCCTCGTGCTACTGAACAGACCACAAACTGTCCACGTGGCTTCTCCAGAATACTACATGGGTGGCCTGCGAGCTGGGGCCGGTGAAAAATCAGCTGAAGCTGTGGCTTGGTTGGAGAGGCGGATGCACCACCTTAAAGATGAGATGTTTATGGTTGAGGCTAAGCTAGAGAGGTTGCAGCAGGAGCACTCATGGTTGAAATCACAGTTGAAAAACCTTGATGATCTTGAAAAACATAAATAACCTAAAATTTTATAGTGAAAAAGAGAGTATTTTTTCTCCCACGCTCTGCTCGTTTCTTTTAAATATATGGCAAGAAACCTAGTTGATCGAACCCCGGACTTAAGTTTCTGGGCCGAAGACCTTTTGATAGCTGTTGTGTTGTTGCTAATTAACAGGCAATTTATATGATGCCCCGGAGAAGCAATGGGACTTAGATTTTATGTCTTTTTAACTATTCTACAGCCATTGTCTGGTTGGAGGAAATAGAGGGGATAGGAATCTCATTTCATATAAATGCTCGGATCTACAATTTGAAGAAAGAACCTGAATCCCATGCCTTGAATGAACTATTCAATTCCTCTTTCCCTTAATTCCTAATTCCTCTTTCCCTTGAAGCGGAGTTATTAGACTTGACTTGACTTGGAAGGTAGTAAGTTAATTTAAATTAATTTAAATTATTTTTTTATAAAAGTTAAATTAAATTTTGATAAGTTAATTTAAATTAATTTAAATTAATTTTTTATAAAAGTTAAATTAAATTTTGATTTTGTCAGTAAGATTACGAGTTTTATCCTAAACTTGAATTAATAATTTTATATTTAATAATATAATCAGTGACGGAGCTGAAAATTCTAAATGAAATAGCAAATTATAAATACTTAGTATTATATATTATATAGATATATATGTTTTATACAGAGAAATCAATTTGAAATTTATGTAGTAACTCATATCAAGTAAAATTAATTTGAGAATATTTTTAAAATAAAAAAACTTATATTATAATTAATTTTTTCAAGTTTTTATATTTTAAAATTACTTAACTATGATTTCATTATTAATTTCTTTAAAGATATTATTTTTAAATATATACATTGAATCTTTTATTTATTTATTTCTAAATTTTGTAGAGATTACTGAAATTACTGGCAACAATTCTTTGTTAATTTGTTATTTTACACAAGTAGGTTAAATATAAATATAAATATAAATATTTTTTTTATTTTATCCCTAATTTTTTTAGTAGTTTAGTACTTTAATTGTAATCACTAGTATGTTAATCACCATTATTTTTTATATAGAATTCATAACAAAATACATATTATTTCATCAAAACTCATTTAAATTCATATTCATATACATATAATATTATATATAAACATATTAATTTAACAGACCCATACATTATCATATTATTAAGTAACAAAACTAAAATTAAACAATGAAATAAATAGAAAAAATGAATGAAACTCACCTAAAACATTAAGTATAAAGCATAAAAAGTTACTTATTTAATCAATTAATAGTTTAAACTATAGAAGAAAAAGATGTAGAAACAATAATTCAAAAAAAAAACTTATTAAATTATTATATTAAAATTTTAATATAAAATATATTTTAAAAAAAGAACAATTACCCCCTTAATTCTCATTGTGGCTCTGGCAGCAAACTAATTAATTCTCATTGTGGCTCTGGCAGCAAACACAATCTTGGAGTAGCCTTTTCATCTAAGTTTAAGAATGAAAACATCGCTTGGTCAATATCATGTCATTGATTGGATCTTTAGTTTTTAGCTATTTTGTCACCTAGACAAGGTTACACGCAACAAAATATAAGAAAATATCAAAAAAGATAATTTGATGTGATAGGTAACCTATTGATTTAATAAAAAAATGTTGATTTTTTAATATAATTTTTTAAAACAATATAATTTTAGTTTATTTAAAAATATATATACATAAATTAACTTATATCCCAAATATACACTAAATATTGAGGTTAATAACAATGGTAGAGAGCTAGGCCGGTGCGTAATGTGTGCTTTAGCAGCTTGTGGTTATGGTGTGATTAAGCGCTACCATGATCAGTTCGAAATTGCTGTTTTAGTTTAGTGTACACATTGCGGCTTAACTCAGTTGGAAGCAAGCTAGTCATTTCTCTGAGTTGTTGCTATCATGTGGAGGTCAAAGCATGAAAAGACAATTTTTCCTACGGCTAGAGTTGACTTCATCTTCTTCTGTTTTTTTCCCAGTAAACCAACAGTCAACAACTACGTTTAAAAGCCTAAAATGTATTATGATTTTTACAATTTTAATTAGCAGCAAAAATACTAAAATGAACCACCGACTACTTTCCTTCGAACCACTCCATCCTCGAAAAAACTAGGTACATCAGTGAGTGCTATATGACTTTTTGTTTCCAAAGATTTACTCCATTATCTGCATTATACTCTGAAGATTCTTGACAATGATTGTGAAGTGGGAAAAAAAATAGTGGGACAATGGGTAAAAAGAAAAGTCTGCACGCTCACTCTCTCGATCTTTATGGCCATAAACTAAACCCTCGTCGAGGCATGTTCCACATGGATTATATTATTTTTTGTTGCTGCTAGCAATCGAGTTCCAAGCGCCTGAAAAATAAAACGGTACCAGAAAAACGCAAGGTCAAAAGTGATGACCGTATTCTCGTTCTTGCTTTGCTCTTTTCAATAGGACGCGGGCCGTTTCTTCAGGTCCGTGCGCTCTACTACTTACCGGCCAAACAGCTGACCGGTACTGCTGTGGACAGGCTAAAAGTCAAACACTATCCCTGAGATTTTTGTACTTGGCTCAAACCTCTCCAAATCAAAGGTAACTTTAGTCACTTCATCTGATTTTGCTCATTCGTTACGATGCAATTCAATATAGGGCTCTGAAAGTGCCTTTAATCAGAAGCAAGGGGTGGATTTGACCCAATTTAAATACTTGCGCCTGTCTTTGGAAAGTGGATCGGCAACATTAACACACTTTGTATTTTGTTTTTCGGAGAAGAATATCGTCGTGTCAGATTTTTCGTGTGAAAATGATGTATGATGTACCTTTATTCGTCATCACATGGAGTCAATGGTTACTTTTGTTATATTTCATAATTTTTTTGATGTAGATATTGACAGTGGCCCCAAAAAAAAAAAGAAAAAAAAGAGGATAGATTGTCGTTGGTCACTACAGCCTATCGTTTTGGGCCTCATCTATCCTCCAGGCCACCCTCAACAAATCGTATTTGGGACCACATCCCAATCCCACGCAAATTTTCGGGGAGCTCATGCTGGTATACAGAACGATGTCGTAATACAACCATGTTAGTGCATGCCACCCCATTGCTCATTTTAGAAAATATCACAGTTCATAAAGTTTTATCTCACTTTATTCGTTTTCATAACATTAATTTAGAGAAATATTCTACTAGATTTCTTTTCTATTATACTCTAAGCAAGCAAATCTTATTATTGATTGATCTCCGTAGTCGGTTATTATTTTCAATGACCAAGAAAATAGTTTCCAGCGATAAGCAAACTTCCTGTCATGATTTCTTCTCCGAGGCCGCGGTTTTGCTACCATGCTTTTTTGTTAGGTGAACTACCCTTATCGCCAAGCAAGCCAGGTCGCATAAATGTCCTAGGACCACTCATACAATCGACATTTAAGAAAAGGCATACACCACTCTTGCTCTAAATTTATTTTTTCTTGATTTGTTATTCACTTTGATTATGTTAATTTAAATATGGAAGAGTCTTCTAAAAAAAAAAGGTTAGAGAAACTAATCTTGATTTATCCACAAAAACCAATACCTTGTTTCCTATTTATTTTTGTGTTTTAAAAATATTTTTGAAAAAAATTATATTTTTTTATTTTTTTCTTTGCTGAAATTAATAAATTTTGATATTTTCAGATTATTTTGATATATTAATATTAAAAATTATTTTTTAAAAATAAAACAATTTTGTTTTAATATATTTATAAATAAAAAATATTTCAAAAATTAATTATAACCACACTCATTTTCGAGGAAAAACAATTTCTTCATAGGCTTAGGCCAGCAATTAGCTAGCTTATGGATAAATATTTAGTAATATTTGATAGTTAGCGGGTTGAAAAGTCGTAGTAGAAACCAAATTATAACATAGGATTTTGAGCTTGAAATCTATAGATTTTTTGTTTATTTTTGTGTTTCAAAAATATTTTTGAAAAAAATTAGATTTTTTTTATTTTTTTCTTTGTTTTAAATTAATAAATTTTGATATTTTCAGATTATTTTGACATATTAATATTAAAAATTATTTTTAAAAAATAAAACTATATAATTTTAATATATTTATAAATAAAAAATACTTCCAAAATTAATCATAATCACACTTTAAAACATTAAAACAGGGGGAAACAATTTCTTCATAGGCTTACGCCAGCAGTTTGGTAGCTTATGGATAAATATTTATTAATATTTGATAGTTAGCGGGTTGAAAAGTCATATTACTACGATAGAAACCAAATTAGCCTTAACTATAAACCTGAAAGGTTATTCTAGTCTTTTTGTTCTTTATAACTGAGGATCTTTGAGCTCGAAATCTATAGAGCGGCGGGTCGAATCCTTGAAATTCTGCAAGCGCGAGCGACGTCCTTTGCAATATTTTCTTAATTTGATGGTGACGTGGGATACAAATCTTATTATTGTAAAGCTAAATTATTTTATTATAATATTTATTTAATTAAGAAGATATTCTTAGGATTTATTTGTTTTATTTAAATAGAGAAAACATTTATCAGGATATTCAGTATTATTAAAATTTACGTATAGATGGTAATAAAACGAAACAATTATAAGGCCTGGGCCCTTGAGCATGACTGGCGAATCCGAAACGATATTAGTGAGCTAAATGTAGACAATTAAAGGGTGATCTGATTAGATACAGCGAGTGCTACTCGTTTTATAGGAAGACCACCGACTGACTGTTAATTTTGCATGGTCTCTGCTCTGTACGGGCTATAAGCCGCCGAGAGATCGAGAATTGCATGGTACCCCTACCACTCGGATCAAAATCTAGTTTTAGTTTCAGCAAGAGTGGGCGGAAAGTGCTTGGCTTGCCGTTGCAATGATGAGAGAGCAGGCCACAGAGGTACGTGTGGAATAGTGCGGCTTCCACTGTCCCATCAAAGCTTGGAATATATATCATGTCCATGACACGACAGATCCCGTTGGGCCTTTTGTAGCTGTACCAGATGGTGTTTTCCACGTTATAGTTTCTGTCAAATATCAAGCATCGATCCTTGATGGTCAGAGGGGTGGCTTGTCTCTAATGTTACAACATCGACCATGCATACAGATCAAATAATCAAAATACCAGAATCACCAATTGTTTGGCTGATGAGCAAGATAGGGATTCTCTGTGATCTCCCTCCTTTTTTAAAAAAAAAAATGGTAATCATTTATGTTTGATCAACTTGAATGGATGGAAGCAGATCAATAATTGCATTTAATTAGTTGTTTAATTAAGAAATTATTCTACATGTATAAAAAGATTGTAATCGTATATATATATATACACTCTATGTTTTGTATGTATAGAAAATCTTATCATTGACTTGATTGTTTTAGTTTGAACTTCATATCTATAGAGATATTATTGAACTTAATAATTAAATATATACACAAATTGTTATGTTTTTAGATTCTAATCTTATAAAAAAATCATGATTAATAATAGCTTGAAAATGGTCTCATCATTAAACTATTTTGGAATGGGACTTACTCCCGTGATTTAACCCCAACTTTGTGATTGAATTGAGTAAAACAAGATTTAAAATCTTTGAGTAGTGTTGTCACTCATGTGCAATTGGGTGTTGATTTCCTTTAATTATTTTGGGATACAAAAAATGGTTTCAAATCTATATCTCTACAAAAATAGAAATCCACACTTTGATTTTGGAGAATGCTATGTACAATTTACAATTTCTCCATTTACATTTTCTTAGCTGCTAAGTTTCTCATCTTGTCTGCATTCAAAGTTCTCTATATGATGCCGATTCAGAACCTTCTTTGCCGTTGCTCTAAAAGGACATGCTGAGCTCACAAACCGGTTGATCAAGTGTAAATAAGTGCTCAGTTCATGACACGTGGCAACATTCCTTTTACTGAGGTATGGTGATTCCTTGCTGCTCAGTCTTAGCTCCCGACCCACCTCGGCATATACCCACTGTGTGTCCTCCACGCGCTGCCGCAACCAGCATGGAAGTCCTGCCACACGCACTGCCCGGTTGCTTGCCATGTCATTGTTGTCAATCACAAATCCAGGCACTTTCGTGATGAGATCATCAGAGTTTACTATACGTAATATCCTGGTCCCACTTTTCTCCAGCTGGCACCTAAAGCTTCTATTCCCTACACGTGGCCCACCAAAGGACATTACTGTCACAATTGGAGCATTTTTAAAGGTAGAGTTTATATCATATGCAGTCAAGGTAGCGAGAGCGGCACCGAGGCTGTGACCCGTTATTGTGAAGCTGAGTGGCTCATCACCGTACATTTCCATGACCCTGGCAATTTCCTCCCTCACCATGTCCCGCAAACTCGGACACGTGGCAGTCTGAGAAGTATACAGGCTCAAAAATCCACTCTCCACCATGGGCCCACCACCATCAGGATCCACGTAATCGCAATGTTTCCCAGGTAAGAAAGTTAAGGTGGCGCGTAGATTTTCAACCCACTCCAAGCAAGTAGCAGTGCCTCTGTAAGCAATCACCACGTCCCGGCGGCCTAACCGGGCAATCTCCTCTTTATCTTGACAAACCGCCACATAACCAATCCAGCTGGACTGGGTGGACACCCAACTCGGAGCCCTGTTGATCCAACGTG
Organism: Populus euphratica; assembly: GCF_000495115.2. Classification (NCBI taxonomy): domain Eukaryota; kingdom Viridiplantae; phylum Streptophyta; class Magnoliopsida; order Malpighiales; family Salicaceae; genus Populus; species Populus euphratica. The sequence goes on from NW_011499846.1 coordinate 2,334,783, forward strand.
GCAACTGGAGCCCGCAAGTGGCACGCAAATGCTTTGTCGTTCGATAACCGGTCTCTCCAATTCCAGACCGAGCCAGGAGTGAGTTTCTTGAGAATTTAGAGGTGGCGTAAGTTGATGAAGAAGGATCAAAGTTAAAAGAGCGATATGCAGCTTCAACAAATAACCCATATCGTAAAATCTCACTTCTTAAACGATCATCAAGAGGGTCAAGCAGTCCATCCCAATTATTGACCCCCTGATACTCCATCCATTTCTTGCCAAGCTTTGCTGTTGATCTAGAAATGAAATCCCTGCAATGCACTGATAATTTGTGCTTAAGAGAAGGTAATGATACTTGGGAGTTATATGAGTGAGTAATGTTGAGGTGGGTGAGGTTGAGGTGTTTTGAAGCAGAAGCTAAAGTGTTGGATGATGGTCTTGTTGATACAACAGCAAGCCTCATTGTTAGTTCTGGTTAGTTTTGGAAGGTTGTTATTGTTCTAGATGGAAGAAGGACGATCGTGCTTATCTTCCGTTGGTTTGGGAAGGCTACAAAAGTGGACATTTATAGAAAACCATGGAGAGAGAGAGAGAGGGTGGACGGCGGTGCATGTGTTAGTGAAAAAAAAAAGAGGAGGGGGGGGGGGGGGGGAGGGGAGGGGGTGATAGCTTAGCTTTGATGATATAGATTTGAGAAAGATGGTAGTAGTACTCTATGGTTGCGGGGACGATTAATTGGATCATGATAACCTGAAAAACGGCTGTGGGTCCTGCCAGCAATTTTAGATTTTTAACTATTGCTCATGCGGTCTCATTTATTGGCTTCAAATCTTTTCAAAAACAAAATAGAAATTAATCTTTATCAATTTTTTAAATACTTTTATTGAACTAGTTTTTAGATATGTGTAGTTGCATGTAGATTATTCAAGTTTTGTTAAACATTACTATATTAATGTCTCTGTATTCATAAATTAAATATAATATTCACATCTTAAAGTATTTAAAGTTTATATATATATATATAATTTAATAACAAAATAAAAGTAAAAAAATATGAAACATATATTAAGAAAAGTAAAAAAAACAAAAAAAAACATATTAAAAATATAGAAAACGCACTATATATATATATATATATGTATATGTATATTCTTACCAAGGAGAAAAATAGTGAAAAAAACCAATTATATTGACTTTTGAAGAGTTAAAAAGCTTAATAAAAATAAAACTAGAAGAAAGAGAATAAATCGACAATATCAACTTTAACACACAGGAGCTATAATCCTTTTAATTATGGATAAAAATAGATTGTTTATATTAAATCATTAAGATATTCAAGAAAATTTATTCTTTCCTAGCATCACACTGAACTTCGGTTTTAATACAATCTCTTCGTCATGAGCATGAGGCCACCCTCTAATTTTAATTTATTGATGATGATTGGATATCAAAAAGGGGTTGAATTGAAGAATTGGAGATCTTGATTTGGACCCAACCGAAAAAAAGACAAAGGGTTTTGTCTTTCCGACCAACAAAAGGAAGAGTGCAGGCACGTGCTTTTCCCAGGCCGCGTCACCGCTCCGTTCGACACTCAAACTTCACAGTACCAGTCCTGCTTTTGCCTGCCTTGAATTTGTGTTGTGAAAAGAGTACTGTTTCTACGGCTGCTGAGCGCAGCTTTTATTTTTGGTTGCAAGTATTAAATTGCTTTTTTTTAATTCTGTATTTTAAAATTTGATATATTCAGAAATAATTTTTTTAATGATTAAGACTTAACTAAATATTCATTCAAATAATTCTTTTCTCTAAAATAAAAAATAATAATTTTTGATTAATACCTCTAGATACCCATGAAAAATATTATTTTTAGAGGATATACAGATCTCTAAATTATAAAATCAATAATTTTATAGAAAAAATAATAAATATGCTTAAAAAATTAAATTATAAGAATAAGATTACCTTTATACTGAATATGAATGTGTTTTTGAATGTAAAATCTTGAATTTTTTATCCAAGTAGTTTAAAAAATATTTATAACATATAAATTTTATTTTTTCTTAAGTAAAGGTGTTCAAAAGTTATTTTATTTTATAACATTAACGTGTAATAAAAATTTCTTATATGTACATTAATAAAGAAATATATTCAATACACATATATTAATTAATGAAAAAAATATCTTTTCCATGTGCATTAATAATAAAAAAAATTAAACTTTTTAAAAAAACTAGAGTTCAAGAGTGCCAGGCGCACCCTTAAGGCCTAGCTCGGGTACATAACTCATGCTCACAAGGTGCTAGATACAAGTCCAATAATTAGATCTAGGACTATTATGAACTTATGTTAAAAATAAATATTTTTCTATTAAATATGAAAAAATATCAATAAATATTGATTCATCGGTTTTAATGTGATAATGTTAAAAATAAAAAATAAAAATATTTTTAAATAAAAAATATTTTAAAAAACACATCTTACACCACAATATATAAACTTCCTTATCAATGGCCATGCTTAACTCTTTTATTTATTTATCATATAATATATAATTATGGTATTCTTAGTTTAGGTTTTGTATAATGAAATGAAGTTTATAATTTGTTATTAGATGTCACATATGCAAATGGGTAAATTAAGACCTTGATAAAGGGGTAAATTAAGACTTTGACAATTAGAGAGCTAATATAATATCTTACAGGACTCGAGAAAAAGATCTTATATGAATATGCTCATCTTAACTGGTAAAACATATTTTAGAATCATGTGTAACTGTCAAGAATAAATTTGTGAGGTCCGTGAGTCAAAGCATATAATATCTTACTAGTAAAATAGAGTGTTATAACTAAAATGTAAATTTTATATATTATTTTATTTTATGTTAAACAATAAATATTACTTGGATAATGAATAATCATATAATTACTGGAAATCCAATAAATTTAATATAAATATCTAAATTCCTTACCCCTCAAATAATTAATAAGATATAAATAATAAAACCTACTACAATAAATGATCGCTGCCATCTCTATTCACTGCTCGCATGCTTCACTACTCAATTTGACATGAAAAATCCTCTTCTTATAGTCTTCAATTAAATTTGAAAATAAAGAGACAATAACTTGGGAACAAGATTTTAGAAGTTATATGGGATTTCTTATGACACCCCTAATCAATCAACGCATCCGACCTAACATTCCATATTCCAAAAATGTTTTTTTCTACATGTAACTAATCAACACTGTAGCATAGATCATTAGCTATGACTTCCGAGCGATAATATATGTAATTGTTCTTCTGCTGAGGGGACCGATGCATGTTGGCTGGAATGCTTCTAGTCGCATATGGAAGAATATTTCCTCTTAATAGGAGTGTTATTTTTTATTCCAACATTCCGAGAATTAAAAAAAAAACATTAAATTTGATTTATTTTTTTCAACTTCAAACACACTTAAAAAATGCCTTCAAAAGCTTAATTATTACATCTTAAATAACAAAGATTATATTTTTCAACTAAAAATCATTATTATAAGTAATTTTCACGTCAAGTGAGGAGGAGATTGTGTGATTTCTTTGAAAGAAATGAAGGTGGAAAGGAAAGGAAAAAGAAAACGCTAAAAACTCATCCGATAAGATGGGTGAAGATCCTCTCTTATCAGATCAAACTTTGGACCGCCTAAGTCCACGACTTTACACGTTCTATGATTTGATAAGCATCAATAAATACTTATGTTAAAGAAAGGATAGAAAGATGGATTTATGCGAATAAGCCACCCACCCTTAATTCCTAATCTAGGCTTTTCAAGTGCTTTTATCCGTACCTGGCTGCTGATTTGAAGTTTCAAAGTGTTGTAAGATTGTGTTTTAAAGTATTTTTTATTTTAAAATATATTAAAATAATACTTTTTTATTTTTTAAAATAATTTTTGATATTAATACATTAAAATGATATAAAAATAAAAAAATTATTAATTTAAAAAATAAAAAAATTATTTTTTTTAAAATATTTTCAAAACACTACACCAAACAGTACTAAAATACATTTTTATGTTTGATTAGCAGAGAAGGATAGCTCCTTTTATCGTCCCATTATGAGCTAAAACCTTTTGTTCTACGATTCTATTCTTAATTATTACTAGTTTTATCTCCGAGCTAACTTATAAATCATACTTCTTAAAATTAATTTAAGATTGTACATGAAGATACTAAATTTATAAATTTACTAGATCAATATGAATTAATCTTTATCATTAAAAAGATGTTTGTCAAATTTTTTTATTTAAACACATCTAGTTTTAATTGATTAACAATAAATTAGATTTAGTTTGATTGAACTAACTAACTTGTAATTTAATTTATTAATTATTTAAATTTAAATTTGACTGAGTTAATATTAAAATTTAATTCAAAATAACTCGTCAAACTAGACATAGCGAGTGTAAAAACTATGTAATGAGATATTCATGTATAGAGTTACAGCTATACATATCATATTCTAGTCAAGAAATTGAGTTCCATATCTAATGACTTGTGAAGAAACAATTTATCGTTTTCATGACTCTCAATCATTGTCAATGATTTGACCGTCGACTTGATAGTTTCGTAATATAATTTCTTATTTAATTACCTTAGTCAGTTAATTACAACTTAGTCCCTTAGTTTATTAAAACAAACTAATCGGTCTCCATGGTTTTAAAAATTATACATTTAATCCACGTGCTTAGAATCCATTAATAATTTAATCCTTTTTGACCGTTTCATGTTAGTTTTTATTTAAAAAAAATAAAAAAAGAAAAGGGAAAAAAAGTAGACAACACTTGGATTAGCTCCCCTGTTCACTCTATATTTTATTTAACAGTTTCGAGTTTTTGTTTTCTAGCATTAGCGACTCTATTTGACTACTATTACTGTATTGACTCCACTGTTTACACTTTATGTCGTAGTATTACAGGTAACTGTAATTTCATGTATAGTTATCAAATTCATTCCCAAGGCCAACCAGACCTAAAATACAGGTCATGTTACGTAAAGAATAGGTTAACTTGGATTAATTTAATTTAATATTTTTTAAATTAAAATAAAATTATTTTAATTTTACTTTTATAATCAATTTAATTGTGAATTAATATGAGCAAATCAGATCAATTAATTATAAATTAACTTTTTTCGCATCCACCTTGAAATAAGAGGTGCTAATAAAGTCGGGTTAATTCGATACCAATGTTTTTATGGGGTTACATATAATGGTCGAGTTTCTACTTATGTTAAAGAACAGGCCATACAAATAATTTCATCAATTATGTATGGGAATTCCAAATTAAGCTCTTGAAGTTCAAAATTAATGATCAAATTTTAATAAATGCTGTCCCTCCGAAAAAAAACAATTGACAAAATTCTGTAGCATATGTTCTTTTGCCTGCGTTTTTATTATTAATTAGCATCTTAGCTGAAAAACTCAATTGAAGTTGCAAATGCCAAAACCATGTACATGATATGACTTTGTTTTTGTTAGTTTACTCGGCAATTGATTGTTAACAAATTACTTGATGGATCGATCTTTTATGGCACCACTTGCCAACAGTAGTTGATTGACTCCAAAAAGCAGTGCTAGTGCTGGGGGACCTGAGAAAAACACACTTACTCGGTGAATTTTTTTAATTTCTCTTGTTAGTCACATATGTGAGGACAAAATCGAGTAATGTGTAATAATACAAGGATATGACATTGTTCAATTTTGAACTTTTGGGACTTAATTTACTTGAATTGCATATATTGTTGGGAGACTAATTTGTGAGTGCTTAAGAATGCAATATTTTAAAAACACATTTTAATCACTTGATTTTCGATTTATTCAGATGATTTTAGTGTGTTAAAATAAAAAATAAAAAATTAGAAAAAAGTTATATAAGAGTACATTATATATATATATATGCACTACCATACAAAATGTACTATTTTCGCCACCCCCGGCAGCATTGAGATGCTAGGAACAAATTGGTGACAAAGACTTGCAGATTGAAAAACATACACTATAAAACAACCAAAATTACGAAATACTGCACCCTGCACTAACCTTTTAGTGCTAGCCGTGCCCCACGTCATGATACATATTACTTTTTAAAATTCATTCATATTTGATTTATGGTAATCAAAATGGATATTTATAAAAAATACAATAATTTTAAGAGTGTTTTTTTTAACAAAAACATTTTTTTTATTGGCTATATGTTTTTTTTTAATAAAAACTAACAATGATTTGAATTAAGGAGAAAAACATATATCTTTAATCAAAATTCTTTTTCTCTATTCATGTATGTATATTTATTGTTTTGAAAAAAAATATTTTTTTGTTAAAAACATTGTTTTTCAAATAAAACATAAAAAGTGAATTTTAATAAAAAAATAAAAAAATCATGACTCGATAAGTTTTTAACAACCATATGAAAAAATAAATGAATTGTTAATTTTAAAAATTAATATTTTATTTTTATCAAATATTCATGAACAAGATTTTTAAAAACTTTTGTATATCAAATTCATTTATGATTATTCATAAAATAATTATTAATATTACCATTAAAAACTCCAATCTTATTTAAAACCATGAGATAATTGGTTATTTTTTTAAATTGTATAATAGAATAATCTCTTAAATATTATTTTTATAATATTATTTTAAATAAAATATTCTAAAGGATTAAAAAGAAGAAGAACTTGAAGGGTGATTTAAGAAGGCTAAACATGCTTAAGCCTAGAAGAATGAATATGTGCACTTGACCTTAAAAGTGTTATTTAAATGAGTGGCCAAAGTGTTTTTTCTCAAATAGATTGGATAACGAGTTGTTTGGTAACAAGATAGATAACATGTTGTCTATTATAATAAATTCTTATTATCTTCGATGGTTAGAAAAATTAGTGTATAGATGATTGTATATTCAAAACCTATTTTTCAATTTTTTTTATTTAAAAGTACCTAAAAAAACATTGTTGGATCCTCAATAAAAAACACTTTGTAACTAGTCTAAAAACCCAAAATAAAATAAAATTAAAAAAATAAAATCCAATCTACTTTTCCGCATAGTTAAAGATAAAAATCATTCCTATTGAATTCTCCCCTCCAACACGAATCCTTGACTTTTAGATTGATCTTTTTTCATGGATGAAATATAGCTTTCTCAGTCCTCTTCTTTTCCAAAAACTTCCGCACTCCTCTTTTTATTTGTAAGGAATAAAACATGAATAAACATAAAATTTAATATCTAAATATAAACACCTAAAACTAAATGAACCAAACATGAAAAATTATAAAAAATCAGGAATCAAAATGTATCCTGTCACACCAAAAAATGGACAATGTTTCTTGAATATGGCCGTTCACAGAGAACTGAGAATGAACAATGAAATACCATTTTGTTCTAGTTTATTACTTTAATTTAATAAATGACGATAGACTCATTTCATAATGAAATTAATTGGTTGATAGAGAAAATTGAAACTGTCTATATAAAATTTTAAAATACACACAACTAATTATTGTTATATACTATAAATGCATAGGTTCGAATGGAAAATTACCTAATTAAAACTTAGATAAAGAGAAAACTTAATTTGAGTACACAAAAATTGATCTGAAAAAAGAATCATAATAATATGACATGAATATCGAGAAGTGAAAGGATGGCAATGTGCGTTCTTCTTTAAACAGAGCCAGGCCAATAGGATGTCGAGGTCGTACAAATCACAGAAAAGGAAATGGATATCATTACTCGAAATTCCCATTGGCCTCTGGCCAGCATTTTTCAACTAAAGGGATGGAAGGAGCCGCCATAATCCATTGTTGTTTAGCAGTGACAGTGACATCCCATTGATCAATCTCGAAACGTGGAAATGTAATGTGTTCCTCGTGCGATTCAAATCCTCGGCCCCCGAAAATTTCCCACTAAGTCCCTCGAAAGACATCAACTGTACCTACTAAGATCTTGCCTTTGATTTGCCGAAGATATTCCGATTCATTTCACTCCCTTTTTTATTGTAGTCTAAATAAGGTAATTATCTACAGGCCTCTAATTTGGTATCCTATGAGGATGAAATTGAGAAAAGCTATGTCCCTCGAGATCCCAATTTGGGATTTAAGATGAATAATTCCAAGTGCTTATTTTGTTGGAACGCAAGTAGAAACACGTCATGTGATAAACATGACACCGATGCTTAGTAAAGAATAAGATATCTTATTCTCCATGGTTAACGAATGTGCTCGAGAAACTATTTTTAGAAGTGTCTAGATTTGTGCTTTGAAATCCGAACCTTTCACATTAAACGAAATATCTATATTTCTTATCAGCAAAGAATGTTCTGGAGCAACCAAGGTCAAACAGATGGGATATATGTGTTCCTGTGCCCAGTTCTAAAAGATCCGGTTCGCCTGATCCCTTAATTCAATTCAAGATTCTGCCTGACGGCTGGTTGGATCAGTAAAAATATCCTGTGCAACGTTCGTTTGAGTATTTTTTTGGATCAAAATTGATCTATATAAACTCGGATAAACCCCAAGTCAATCTCCTAATAACCCGAGACTTGGATTGATTTGCTCCCTTATTAGTTCTCATAACTATGGTTATGTGTGCCCTTTTCAGTTTGTTTTCCGTTCATCTCACAAGGTCACCTTTTGCTCTTCAACAACATATCATGTGCAAATAAGCAAATTCATCAGAGCATAAAACCCACCCCTTTCTTTTTTCGAGTGATTTGAGTAGAAATAATGTCAATCATCAGCATGATGGGAATTGGTTGATGGGTGCCAAACATTTCTTTGCCACTAAAGTGCTAGTACCCCTTTTTTATCCTTTGGCAGTTTTAACAAAGAATTTGACCCACAGAAACACACAAAGAATTCATCATTGCCAGCATAAACTTGCATCAGTCGAAGCCGGACCTCTCAATTCTCCACATTAAATCATCGACACAGAAAATTTCGACGCGCACCACTAGGTACAAAGTTACGCGGTGGCCAGTGGTGGCCCTGGCTAAAAATCCGGAAATTTCTAAAATACCCCACCGAACTTATCAAGCCATCAAATTGTTGAAGATATTTTCAATGTAGTAAACGATTTATAACTGGTTAACTCAGATCTGATCTAGATTTTCAAATAAATTTGGTATGAGTTGAACTAGTTAAATTTGATTAACGTAATAAGTTAACTTGTCAAAACTCAATGTAATTTTTTAATTTTTTAAAATAATATTATTTTAAATAAATCTGAATTAATATATGTAATCCATAATTTGATTTTTAAAACAATTTGACAACTTTGATATTTTTAGGGATGTCACCTGATCTCTAGAATCAAAATTGTACGTTATGGGCCTCCACTTTAGCAAGTATGGACAAAAAACACACCCACGCCAGTAAGTGATAGTTATATTATGGACCGATAGTTTTTCATAAAAATAATGAAACATATAAAAAAATATTACTATGCATTGGCCTGACTGTATGCGAATTAAAGCTATTTGATTTAATGATGTGGATCTTAGTGTTTGCTATGTATCTAACTGCAATTGATCTTCTAATATAACTGATTTGGATCATATGACTATTTCCATATATTAAGGAACATGATTTTAAGAACCAATGAAAAATATGGTCCCTAAAGACATAGGATTTAAAATTTGGGTTTTATATTGACAGGTTTCAGGTTCAAATTCTTGAAGGGTTAATTAGAATAGCATTTAGATATGAAAAACCAAAAACCGAGCCTAAGCTCGATGCTCTTTGTACCGAAAACCATAGCCAAAGAAAGAAAATCTGGAAGAAAAAGAAAGTTGTCGTGATCAATATATGCTACCACATAAGTGTGAAGGTATAATGATTTATTCAATACTTAAATTAAATTAGGTCCTATAAGTTCAGAGAAGTTTCACTTCAATCCTATAGCTCGTAAGTTTTCACTATTAAATCTCACCATTATAGTAAAACTAAAACACATGGAAAAAGAAATGATTAAAATTACAATTCATATACTTATATTTTATCATGGATTCTTATAAGTTATTTTTTAAGATTTATTTCGCTTCACATGCTTTCACATGTGCCAAGTGTTGATGAATATTTCAACATAAATTAAAGATTTATTTTGCAAAATAGACTTGATGAATATTTCAATGATAAATTAAAGATTAATTTTGCAAAATAGAATTTTGGGTATCTATTTTCATTTTGGAATTAAAAATTTTTATTTGGTCCCTAAAATTTTGAGTCATGTATTTTTTAGTCCTTGTTAATTAATAATTTTATATTTTGATCTCAAACTTTAGCCTTTTCACATGTCAATTTCTAGTGTTGAGAGTGAAGATAAATTTGCTAGAAAATATTGAGGAGAGAGAGTGATCGGATGACTACATTCTAATCACCATGAAACTTATTTTGATCTTAATGGATTCACTTTAATAATTACTAAATTAGCCGCTAATGGACCTAATAATATTGATCTTTCATGTATTTATCCTATTCTTTCTTCCAATTTTACATACAACTAGCTATGAGACTCTTGTTTTGTCATGGGTCGGATAAAAAAATTTTAGAGAAAAAAATTTAGTCGATGCAAACATGTTTTAAAGAAAGGAAATCAAATAATAAAAAAAGAAAAGAAAATAAGCAAAAAAAAATGCCAACTCATGCTTACCCATTAAGCCTATGACCCGAGTCATTTGACCAAATGCAATAAACATGAAAAAACCTTGAAGCTTAATTCTCAATAAATTAAATATTGAAGGATAAAATAAAATAAAATAAAATCTAACATGCAAAAGGATAAATAATAGCAACTATATATATAAAAAAGACATAAGTTGCTTGAATAAACCCGTCAATCATACATGTCAAGTTATGAGATAGAGATAACCTAATAGAAAGATAAATGAAGAAAATTATAAAACCCGATTTAATTTAAAACCAATGTCGAATTATGAGATGGAAAAAAATAAGTAAAAAAAAAAAAAGCTAATGCCAACCCTTGAGGAAAAACAATAAGTAAAAAAAAAACTAATACCAACCCTTGTTGGCATATAAAACTCATTCCCTAGGCTATTTGATTAGAAGAATCAAATATGAAAAAATCATGAAAGCCAGTTCTTAACAAATAAAATATTAAAGGATTATTTCTTTTTAAAAATCAATAAGACAAAAGGATCCCAAGAAAAAAAGATAAAAAAAAGTGCAAACCTATTGGCTTAACTTGCCAAACTGACTAGTTATGTGATGAGATCAGGATAATCTTATAAAAATAAATAAATAAAGAAAACAAAGCCTATTTTGAAAAAAAAATCAATGTCGAATAATGAGATAAAAAAAAATATGAAGTCTACAAAAAAATAATGATAACCTATATTAGCTTATAAAACTCGTGACTTGAGCCATTTGATTAGAAACATCAAATTTGAAAAAATCATGAAGCCCTAACCTTAGATTAAAACTAATGTCAAATTATGAAATAAAAAAAAAACACATGCAATCATAAAAAAACCTAAAAACATAAAATAACAGTCAAAAGAATGACAATCAACCTTAAAAAATAAGAGAGTGGATAATTTTGGATTGAAGAACTAAATTAAAAAGAAAAATTATTTTTACAAAATAATTCAAAGAAGAAACCACCCAAAAAACAAGGACTAAATTTAAAAATATAACAAACTAAATATTTTGATTAAAGGATAGAATTGAAAACAATTGAAAGTTTATAAAAGAGAAAAATAAAGAAAAAATTCTAAATATCTAAATAAAGGATTAAATTTGAAAAAAAAATTAGATTGCTAAAGAAAAAAAAATAGGATTAAATTTGAAAAAAAAATTAGATTGAAGGATGAAATTCAAAAACAAAACAAAAACTTATAAAAGAACTAAAGAAAAAAAAAAGGATTAATACCTAAATATCCTCAACAAAAATGAGCACCTTGAAGTTTTAATTACCAGACATGAATTTCGAGGGACAATAGAGAAAAAAGGAAATAATTCTGGTGAAAATCCTTCCAGAAACACCAAACATGTGTTGTCAGTAGAGGAAGAGGATGTTGCGAGGAATCTATTTACATGATGGAAGATAATTTTTCATTGTTGAAGGATGTCACAAGACAACCCCTCACTCTTTATCCCAGTTATTCCCTTCCATCAACATCCCTTTTCGGGCCAACAAATAGCCCCCACCACAGCAGCTGCTGATCTTCTTTACCGCCAACCGGTTACCTTGCTAAGATTGAATTAGAGCCTCTCATAAGAGTTCGGGCACAACGACTCCCGCAAACTTAGATCTATCCGCCTTCTTCCCTCACAACAACTCTCTTTCATAGTAAATTGACAGGAAGAAATAAGACCATGAACAAATTTAAAAAGGAAAGAGAAACTAGAATCAACTGGTTGTTGTGATTTTGCTATTTGTGCAAGTCATCGCCAGCTAGGAAAAGAAACCAAAAGGAAGCCATTACAGACCCCCTTACTTGTCTGAATTCTCTTGCGGCTATGTATGAACCCACGCACTGCCAGTGGATGTGTCGAGTGGAAGAAATGCGCCACCATTGTTTTAGTGTTGCAAAAGGCCTTCCCTAAAATTCCAGATTGTTTTGGGGCCATGTTTGTAATTTTTTTAGTTTGTTTAATGTTCTATTTATTTTATTTTAAATTTTATAGATTAGTAACATGTAAATATAGGTGTAGAAATAAAATAAAAAAAGAGATGTGTGTGCGTGTTTATATTTTTTTATATATGCTATTGAATTATAAAAACAAAAAGATAAAAAATGAAATTTAATATTTTAATTTATATATGGTTAAGTATTTGAAGGACAAATAAAATCCTATTGTATTTTCTATGAAAATATAATAATATATTTTTATATATATTTTGGGATTTAATAACTAATTTATTAAAGCCTTAAAATTTGACTAATATTATTTTTCTTTTAAATCACATCAAATCACAAAGCAGGTTACTTCAAGTAAGGTGTGCTAAGGGTGCTAATACCTTCTATAGTCACAAGCAATCCATTATCCTCGAATCTCTAACAAGACCAGTATATCTAGGTTTCCTACTAGCTTTGAAATAGTTATAAGCAATCAATTATCCTCGAATCTCTAACAAGACTAGTATATCTAGGTTTCCTACTAGCTTTGAACCAAATACTAGGTGCCGACTTCCAAGAACAAGCAAATGGAAAAAAATCACTATGGACTTCGCGCGGGGGACATGCGACAGACCCCAAGATATCAATAAATTAAAATTATGTTTTGTTATGTTGATTAAAAAAATATCTGATAATTTAGAAATGTTATGCTTCCATGATGGTATCTTTGTTAATACCGATAAAAGGTATCACTTATAATGGAGGAAGCCATGCATTCCTAACTGCTATATTGCTAGGTGTCTTGTAGTTATTTAGATTTATGTATTTCAATTTATTTGATTATGAGAATTAATGATATATTAAATATTAATTTATAATTTTCAATGTTGATTAACACAACTTTAGTAATGAGAGCATATTCTTATGGGGTGTTAGAGAGATGGGGTAATAATATATTTGATATTGTCACCTAGAGGCCATTCTCCATTGGTTCTTGGTAATAATTAAAAATAGATTTGATATATTCAATATGTTATTTATATAAATTAAATGTAAAAAAAGATGCTAACTTTATCGCTTGTCTTGTTAGATGGTGTGGGGTAGACATTTCACGATAAATCCCACTCATGCCCATGAGTTTTACCATGATGAATTGGATGCCTAATTGTTGTATCATGTATGTAACACAAATATATTTAATTTCTTTTTAATTGAATGTTAATTATTTAGTTTTGACTGATTATCTAAAATAAGTTACTTATATGTTTTGATAGGTTATATGGATGCTTTATATAGAGGACCTGATACCTGCAACTTCGTTAATATATCATGAGGGTTTCGTATTTTATTAACACAAGTCTTGTTGCATTATTTTGACTTTTTTGAGATGTATAGTCCAGATCAGGTAATGAGATAGTCTGCTTTATATGGAGGACTTGAGACCTTCAACTTCGTTAATATATCATGAGGGTTTCGTAGGTTATATGGATGCTTTATATAGAGGACCTGATACCTGCAACTTCGTTAATATATCATGAGGGTTTCGTATTTTATTAACACAAGTCTTGTTGCATTATTTTGACTTTTTTGAGATGTATAGTCCAGATCAGGTAATGAGATAGTTTGGACTATCTCAACATATTCTAGATTATGTTGATATTGGAGACAAGTTGCACAATATTAGTGATTAGGGTAGGCGCGAGGGAAATTGGTTGATAATTTGCATATCTTACATTGATCTCTAGGTTGCTAGGAGAGATCATGTTTTTTAAGGAGCAACACCCGATGATTGACATAAATACCTATATGACATGGTATTTATCCATTACACACCGTTTCATTACACCAACCTGATCATATTTCCTGAGACATCCATAAAATTCAATGCATTATACCCTCCAATATCCAAGATATAATCTATTGGTAGACAATATTGTTATATATTTATTAAATACTATATTAATTTTAATATGGATGATGACTACTAATTGGTTTTTAATGTATGTATATAGATTAATTACTTAGTACGAGAGGCTCAATAAGCAACAATGACTATTCATAAAGGTGTTGAGGAGATAAAACATGTTATGGCTAACACTATGCTCAATTTATATTGTGGTGAACTTTAAGAGATCGAAGAAGTTGAGCATCTTGAAGTAATATTAGCGAAAGTTGAGATTGATCATCATGGGAGTGTTAGGGATGTTGGTCCATACACGAGTATCCCAGGCCCATCCATGAGCATTCCAAGCCATTTCATGAGTGACACAGACCTGTCCATGAGCAACATAGGCTCATCAATGAGTTGGGATGCTATCGGTCCTCTTCACACTTGTATGGATATTACAAACTTGTCCTTGAGTTGGGGTGATACTCCAAACCCGTACACGAGAGCTTTAAACCTGTCCATGAGTGCTTCAGGCCCTTTTATGAGCTTGAGAGATTATTAGATATAATTATGTGTTATTATACATGTCACACGTGTGTAGCGTCGTGGTAATCGTCATCTCAGATTGAGGTTATTAGGAATAATTTGGGTAGAAAGGACAATGAATTCTTGTTTAAAAGTAAAAAAAAAGGAATGAGAGTTGCCATTTAGTATTTTGGTCACTAAAAATTCTAATTGGTCTTATAGTCTGGGTAAATGGACTGATTGCGTAAAATGAAGGTATTAATACCTTTAATATATTAGGAATAATTTGGGTAGAAAGGACAATGAATTCTTGTCATTTATAAGTAAATGAAAAGGAATGAGAGTTGCCATTTAGTATTTTGGTCACAAGAAATCTTAATTGGTCTTATAGTTTGGGTAAAGAGACTGATTGCGTAAAATGAAGGTATTAATACCTTTAATATATTAGGAATAATTTGGGTAGAAAGGACAATGAATTCTTGTCATTTATAAGTAAATGAAAAGGAATGAGAGTTGCCATTTAGTATTTTGGTCACAAGAAATCTTAATTGGTTTTATAGTCTGGGTAAAGGGACTGATTGCGTAAAATGAAGTATTAACACCTTTAATACGACTTACCTGAGGTAAGATATATTATCTATTTGTCTGATCTAACTAAAGTAATGTTGTGTTTTTTAATTGTTGGTCTATTTAGAGTTTAAGAAAAGCACTCCTCAATAAGAAGGTATTTATTTTATCAGATTAAAACATAACCATTCTAATGCAAAAACATAAAAAAATCAAATGTTTTTTTTTATTTAATATTGAGAATATATTTTATGTTTAAGTTCATAGCCCTATATATTAAAAGAAATAAAATAATTGTTTTTGGTGTTTTTGAAGCATAGACAAATTTCTAACAAGTAATCATAAACTAGTTATGACACTCTTTTACTGATTCTAATATTTATTTTCTCAAAGAATGATAAAAATACAATTTTTTATGTAAAAATAAAAATAAAATATGCTTGAACATTTGAGAATGTTGCCATATGCAAGAAAAAAAATATTTATTTAATTATTATTTTAGGCTTTGTTTGGGGAAAAAATTAAATTCTACTTGTAATAAAATTATCAAGATAAGCCTATGGGGTGTTTCTAAACTCACCCTTAAGCCATAATTTTTTTAAAAAAACATGGCAAACCAAATAGGGTCTTATACCCTTGATCTAATTGTGACTTGACCTGATCGACTTGAAATTTTTTGTTTTATCATAAACTGAACAAAAAATCCTAATTTGACTAAAAAACAATTCAAAAACAAAACTAAAATAAAAAAAAGATTAAACACCATAACTAAAATCATAAAAAAAAAAAGATTAAACACCATAACTAAAATTTATTGAACAAAATAGATTAAACACAAAAAATAAAGGACACAAAGAACACTAAAACCCAAACCTAACAACGTGAAACCCAAAATAGACTAAACACGGTTAAAACAAAGGCACATACATGTTGGAAATCATGTAAGGATAAAAAATCTAGGATCCATTCACTTCAATTACCACTTAAACATCATGATTTGGTCAAAATAAGTTTCTGTTCAAAACCAAAATCCAAGGATTAAAATCTATCAAAACTATAATTTGGTCAAAATAAGTTTTCGTTCAAAATCAAAATCCAAGGATTAAAATCTATCAAAACTTATTGTTGATGCAAATAAGCACTATATTATTTATTATTCAAGCATAAAGAAGGATTATGTGCAAAAAAATGGAATAAAATTGTTTCAAATAAAGGGTTTAAGACAATGTTCTTTCTAAGAACACGAAAAACATGCTCAAACCTAACCCAGCAACATGAAATCCAAATTAGACCATATACGGTCAAACAAAAGACACTTACATGTAGGAAATTATGAAGGGTCAATCATCGAGCATCTATTAACTTTACTTATCAAAGAATAAACATGATTTTATCAAGATGAGTTTTGGTTCAAAACCAAAATTTTAGGATTAAATTCCACTAAAAACTTGTTATTGATACAAATAAATCATAGATTATAGACTATTCAAGTTGCCCAAAGGGTTTAGTGCAAAAAATTGATCAAAATTGGTCTAAATCATGAGCTAAGACATTGTTCTTTTCAAGAACACAAAGAATATGCCTAGAAACTCAACAAAAACCTAGTTGTTGCTTAGCACTACCAAGCCCTATAAATGAGTATTTTTGGCTTTTAAACATGCTTTCTTTATCCTAACGTGTAACACCACCATACACAAACATGTTTGAATATAAAAAACTAACAAATAAAATAAAATCAAACATCAAAATCATGCATGAGGTAACAAATCTAAAAACTACCAACTTAAAAAATTAAAAATTATTCATGTAATATGGATTTAAAATTAGATTTTCTAAACTCATTTTAGTTATGAACATGAATAACATAATTAGGAAGAACACCTTTCTTGAGCTGGCTGGACGGGGGAAAGAGGATAAAACGCTACTCACTTGCTATGTAATGATATATATGATGCCTGTGAGCTACTGGTGCTTCACTAGAAAGTTGTGCAAATGTTCCCTTCCCATTCTTGGATATTAAAAGTTGCTTAAGAAGATTGGTCAATCGAGCAATTTCATTTTTCATAGACTTTGACTCATTCTGATAATGTGATTTCAAATTAGTTCTCTCATCGTTCACCATTTTGTTTCTTAGTTAGGTGTAGCAGACTTTAAATGAGAGATCTATGTTTCACAATCTGTAATATATGTGACAATTTATGAGTAAATGCATGATTAAATATGTCGAATGTATATGGTGTTGAGGCAATCATCCCTTGGGTTTGGATCTTTTCGATGATGGGGGGAAAGAATAAAGAATTCTTATTTCTTATCAGTAAAAAAAAGAAATGAAGTTTTTATTTAATATTTTAATCACTAGAAACTCTAAATGATTTTAGAATCTGGATAAATAAACTAGTTGTGTATAAGAAAAACATATCACCTTAAATATATTTTATCTAAGGTACATTGTATTGTTTGTTTGTCTGATATAAACTAAGACATTGTTGTGTTTTCTAATTCTTGGTTTGTTTAATGTTTAAAGAAGTTTTCATTGGTAAGGAGGTTTTTATCTTATCAAGTTAAAACACGTCATTCTAGAGTTAAAATATATTTTTATATTTTTTAATATTAGGAATATGTCTTATATATATGTTTTAATCTTTGTTATTGACACAAAAAAATAATTTTTTGGGTATTTTTAAAATATAGGTCAAGTCTCATAACTTTAATAAACTAGTTACTAAATCCAAAAAATACATATAAAAATAAAAAGACTATTTTTTTGGTTTTTTTATATGCTAAAATATGTAAATATAATTTATTTTTAAGAGACTTGACCAATGAGATTTAAAATAAAATTTTATTTTTGAAAGAAAGATTTTTGTTATATTTTTGTGGAAGAAAACAAATTTATTTAATATTGAAAAAGCATCTCACGTGTAAATTATAATTTCAAATATTAAATATAAAAGGTAAAAAAATAAAAAATTCTAAATCAATAGCAAGATAATTTTTCAAAAATTTAGAAATTCAACTAAAGCTAAGTTTGGCAAAACTTGTCCATTTCATATATTCATATCTAAAATCAATCAAACACTCTCTTATAATTAACAAGATATCTAACGAGCAATATGCTTAGCGGAAAAATGAGTTCAAAACCAAATTGTATTAAATATCACATAAATCAAACCAAATGCTCAAGTAAATTTCAGCAAAAACTCACGGTTCCAAAATCTAACCCCAACCATTCAATAACCATATCTTCAACTCAATCTTCTCCTTATCACAAACCAAATCAATATCCACATAAATCATCCCCTAATCACAAGTCAATGACCATCAATACAATTTTTTTTTATCCCCACATTTAATTCAAGGTTAAATAACATTTGATTACAAATTAAATTCAGCTTGTAAATCATCGAGATAACACAACATGGTTTATTCAACTAATTTCAAAGAGGTCGTGCATTATGAGTTTAAGAAATGGACCTTTAATGGAGACCAAAGGAGAGCGAAGGATGTTGGAACTTAATATCACTGCAACTGTTCACCGCTGGGTCAAAGTGCTGCTGTTCATGGTTTGAACTAAACGGCTACCCATGGCTGAGAATAAAACTGTTTTTTAACGGCTGAAAACTTTAGCTGCTGCTCACAACCGACATTGGTGCTGTGGCGGTTCTTCAATGGGGAAAACTAGATAAATGAGGCCGTTGAATCGTGGACTGCTGCTGCACAGATTTGTTGTGCGAAGAGACTGCCCGAAACAAGAGAGGTAGTTCACGGCAAAGATATAGCTATCGTTAACAGCTGAAAACTTCAGCTGCTGTTCCTAACCGACGTTGGTTCTATGCTCTGCTACTGGAATAGAGAAGGTGAGGCTGATGTGGTGAACAGATACTGGACTGTCGTGGATGGAGAAGAAGATGTGGATGCTTCTTGATTGATGAGAGGCTGTCAGCGTGGAGAAGAAGAAAGGGGCGATGCTTGGTGGTGAAACCGTCGGTGAGGGTGAGTTTGAAAGGGGTGGTCGACAGCTGCGTGTTGTGGTGGTGGAGAGACGAGGGCTGATTCTCTTAGTAACGGTTAATTATGATGGTGCTTCTTGTTGCTTCTGGAGATGTCACAGTGCAGCTACTTCCTTTTGGCTACCATGGCTGGGAACTCTGCTGTTGCTCAGGGTAGGATACTTTGCTGCTGTGGATATGGCTGTCAGCTGAGCTGGTGTTGCTGTAAGTTGTCGTCTTAGCTGCTATGAAAGGAGGAGTTGAAGATGTTGGAACTGGTGCTGGACTGAGAGGATAAAGCTTGTGCTATGAATGTCAGTTAAAACCTCTGCTGTTGTTCGCGAAGGAACCAAAAGCTGCGGGACTATCACAGTAAAGGTGCTGGCAACTTCTAGCGTGGGTCTTGGTCGCTGTTGTCTGTTGGAAATAATGGCTGATGTTGAAAGCGGGTCTATTAGCCAAGGGTTAAGGATGACAAGAAGTTGGCAGCCATGGGTGATGGTTCAAGTGTGGGCATTGGTGCTGAGGGTGGACGTTGGCGGGTGAATGGGAGGTTGCCGTGGTTGGTTTCAGGCTGGAAAACACAAGGAAAAAGGCTGTTGCAGTCTTGGTTGAGAGGCAGTATTCATGGCAGCGTTCACTTTCAAATGCTGCTTGAGTTAGGGTTTAGCGGGATTAGTATGGAAGAAATGAAGAGGTTCTAGGGTTCCTTGATATCTCGACTTTTGATGTTGTGTAAAAGATCACAACCATTTATAAACGCTAAGAAAAAAATCTTGTCCCTGCAATTGACAAGAGAGGACAGAAGTTTAATTCTTGTATTTTTTTTAAAGTATGATAAAATAAAATAAAAATATAAAAAAAATTACGCATAAAATTTTTAGAATTTTGGCATATACAAAAAAAAAATTTAAATAATTTTTAGGCTTTGTTTGGAAAAAAAAATTCATTTCTCATTGTAATAAACTATCAAAAGAGACCTTAGAGGTATTTGTCAAACACACCCTTAAATCAAAATAACCCTTGACTTGATGTTGACCCAATTGGGTTGACATAAAATTTATCCTGAAAATAACTCAAAATAAAATGGAAGTAAAAAGACATTAAAAACTAAAAAGTCACAAAAACTAAAAAAGTTTTGAACATAACAAATAAAAAAAAAAATGAAGAACATTAAAACGTAAATCAAACAACATAAAACCTAAAATAGGCTAAATATGGTCAAAACAACAATACATATATTTTAGAAATCATGCAAGGATCAATAATATAATATCCATCCACTTTAATTATCACTTAAACATAATAATTTTATCAAAATAGTTTTCAGTTTAAAATCAAAATCTAGGGATTGCAATCCATCAAAACTTATTATTGATGTAAATAAATCGTAGATTATTTACTAATCAAGCATAAATAAAGGTTATGTGAAAAAAATGGATCAAAACTAATCCAAATCAAGGGTTTAGGGCAATGCTCTTCTTAAGAATATGAAGAACATGCTCATACTCAACCTAGAAACATGAAATCTAACTTAGACTAGGTACGGTTAAATAAAAGGCACCTATATATTAGAAAGTCATGACTCTTACCAACCTATTATCCTCTTAAAGTTTATAAAAACTTTTATGTTAGGCTCCTAAACCTTTGCACTTCTATTTCTTATAAGAATTTTTCTATTTTTCTTTTTTTTCTTCTATTTTTTTCAACTCTCTTCTTAAGAGGGTATTCATAAGATTTTGCTAAGATTTTAGGAAATGTTGAATCTATTTCTAACCTCTAAATCTTGAGGTAAATATTGTGAACTCTTGAGAAGAACCCATTTAGAATCTTTTAAGTATGAATATATGAAAAGATGGTCGGTTATTGCATAATTGTGTTTTACTCATGACTAAATGAGTTGCCCAATTTTGAGGTCTCGTTGGACCAATTTTGACATTATCGTCACTTGAAGTTGATAAATGGGACTCACACCTTTCATTTGGATCCAACATTGTGCAATTTGGAGGTCTATAGCTTTATATTTATTTGTTTGAATTTGCCAACTTGATCAGCTAAAATTGTTAAAAAAGACTGGTTTACGAAATAACATGTCACTTATATTATATTTATTAATTCAAAATGATGCGTCACTTAAGATTTTTAATTTTGGATTGGTAAATTTCAATTGAGTCCTATTCTCCTAGCTTCTTTAAATTGCACTAATATTTGCCTCAAAACTTTTAATTTTATGCAGTTTCACCCTTTCCAAACTCAATTCTTGGCCCCTGAGTTGATCGCTTTTTTCATTTTGGTCCTTAGTTCTAAATTTGTGCATTTTAAACCTCAATTGACCAACAAATTTTCAATTTCTTCAATTTAACCATTGATTTGGTTAATTTTAGCCTTTACATCTTTGTCTTTTTCGGTTTTGTCCTTAGTTTTGGATTTCTTCAATTAAGTCCTTAATTCCCCCATCAAACTCAATATTGATGCAATTAAGCCCTTGATTTGAGCAAATTAACTCTTAAAAATTACAATTTGACAATTAAACTCTAAATTGACTTCAAAAATAATTTTTTATTGCAATTAAACTCTCAATAAATTCAATTAAATCTTAAAAAAAATCTAATTAATTCCTTAAATATCCAATTTTAAATTTCCCTCCTAAAATTGAATTTGTTTTGCTAGTAGATCCTTCATAAGTTGAAAATACACTATCAAATTTTTCAATCTTGTTTAACTTGATCCTCCTCAACCAGTGCTTGGTAATTCCATAGGCGTTCTAGTATATTCTTTTTACTGATATATTTTATAATTTTGTTTCAACATTTTTTCAATTTTTTGTATTCTCTTTTCTTTCTTTTTGATTTTTTTTATTTGTACGAGGCTCCAAAAATCAGTAGCAACAATATGTTATAAGACTTATAAATAAATGTATAATTAGTTTAATTTTTAATAAAATATTTTGTTGAGTTAATTGTTAGTCTTTTTATGTAAATTGTGTTCTAATGATAGAAATTGTATGAATTACCCCTTTTTTTTTTTTTTTAATCAGGGAGTTATTGCATATACTATATACAACATGTGAATTGCAATTGGTATTTGTGGTTGGCATATCACAAATAACATCTGTAACTCGTGTGTTACATGCATTAATTACAATATTTACAACTGTGCTGCTTCTTTAATTATTTTTGTACCTATGTTATTTTATGTTATTTTATAATTGTGTTTTTTTAAAGAAGATTTCTTGACGACAAACCTAATCGCTCTCGTCCTCTCTTCACAATTGTAATGATTATCCACGCGTACTAAACTTTTTCTAAATACCGTACGACGAATCAATAAGTTTGCTTTGCATGCCTTCGTGACCACTTCCTTTTTGCCCTCTTTTTTGTGTAGCTTTACTCTAAAGTAGCAGTCATTGGAACAAATGTGCACGACATCCATGTGAGCACACCAATTTTCCCCAATAAATAATTCAAACCAACTGTTTGGAGTTCAAAACAACAGAAAATACAGTACACAGTCAGTTGAACTGTACAGTTCCGCCTCGTCACTCTACTTTCATCAAGAATCAATCACTTAGCCTCACAAAGACCAATCGCTGGATGCAGCTGAAATCAACAGAGGAAAACACCCTTTAATTTATGAAGAATCAAGAACGCAATATTTTAATTGTGTTTTCTCAAGATTAATTTTCAACAATTTACTGTTTAAAATAGCGTTTTTAACGTGGAAACCCTTTAATTTATGTCCAGCTAATTGTGCATGTAGGCAATCATCTAGTTTAGCCTAATTAATTACACCAAATCTAACTTGGTACAGCTATACATCAATGTAATTATTGAATCTCGATGTGTTCACGATTTGCCATTGATGGATAAGAAATTCCAACCGAAATTAATGATAAGAGGGGTCGATGTTAGGCTGAAAGTACTTCACATGATAAAATCATAATTTTGGTGCTTAACCTAGGCTAGATTTTGAATGAAAGAGTACTAATTTAGACCTAAACTCGTGCATGGTGTGGTCGTGACCTACTCCCCTGCTTTGCCCAGAAGAATCAAAGGTGAAATAATGAGCAATCGAGGACCTTCAAATTAAGAGGACATCTCGACCAAACATGGCTCACCTACACTTAACATCTAGTTCTGCTAATTTCAGAACCTCTGTGCTAGCTTTCCTGAGCTCTGTTTTTTTTGGCATATTGGCATCAATGAAAAATATAGGTTAATTTTTTTTTATTTATTAAAAATAGAATATTATTATTTTTTAGTTTAATATACATATATATATATATATATAATTTCTTTCTCTTTTAGCTTAAACTTTTTTTTTAGATTATTGTGAATACATACAATATTAATGAAATTCCAGTTTTTTTCTCTTTTATTTTTGTATTTTTGTATTTTTTTAAATTGTTTAACATAATATTAGGTTATGGTTTTATAGAATGAGATTTAATCTCATACACAGTTTTCACGGATCCCTATTAGCACTCTTTTTAGAGTGATCGTATAATTTTGAGAAGATAATTTTTTAGTTTTTATAATATGACATTTTTTTTTGTTGATTATGACTATTGAAATAAATGATTCATTTTAGTCTGTAAAAATAAGGTTGGATAGAAAGAATTATCCTTATTGGAATTATATGATGAAAAATTTTCGTAAGAGTAAACAGATGTAGAGGTATATTAGAGAAACTCTTGTGAAATCTAGGAATACTGATGAGGGTTGCTTTGATAGATTTTTGATAAGCGAACAATGCAAAGATTATTACTTAGATTAATAATTCTATTGAGTATTTTATAGGTATACATTTGACGAAGTATGAGATAACAAAAAAAGTTTGAGGTCATCTATAAATGTTATTCATGCAATCAAAGTTGGCAAAACAATATCAATTAGAGAATTATATACGAGTTATTTATCAGAAAAATAAGAGTATTTAGGAGTTTTATTATTGTATAACAAATCTTTGAGATCAATTAGCTCTTATAAAGTCGACATAAAGGTATCTGCTATTTATATTGCTTGTAGAGAGTAGTGACGATTGATATATTTTTTTAATAGCACTTCATAATGATATTGAAGGACATAGAAGTTCAATTTGACATTATTCTCTATTGCTTTCTGTTGACTTAGTTGTCAATAAGTTATTGGCTGAAAAAATACATCTTCAGTCTTATTCTAAAGAGAAAATTTTTTCAACTTATAATCCTTATATGTTAATGGTACCTTCTAAATCATTTTATTATAATCAGAATAAACCTTAAGAGTTGCCTTCGACGAGTGCAGTTTTTGTAAACAAAAAATTAAATAGTCAATCAAAATCTAATGCCTGTAAACCACCTTAGAGCTATAAAACACCATACCACAATACTATAACAGTGGTTTCATCAAGTCCTTTTACCGATCTTTGTACTCTAGCTGAACAATTTTAGAAGTTTCTCTTTTTACAGCCATGAGCTATGTTTGCTTCTTCTTACATGAATCAATTGCCTCATAGTTTTACAGGTGTATCACATTTTAAATGGATTATGGATTCTGATGCTTCACATCATATGTCTATAGATTCTTTATCTTTTGCTTCTATATTCTCTTTGTCTTCTATTCATGTCATAACTGTTGATGACACTCTCATGCCCTTAATAGTTATTGGTTTAATCATCACGTTTCACCTATCTCTTCCTGATGTTTACTTATTTTGGAACTCGCATTGAATCTTGCTTATGTGGGTTGGTTATGTGATTTTGGTGATTATTTAACCATTTTTTTTTGTTATAAACAGGATTTGTAGTCTTGGAAGCTGATTGGGAGAAGCCCTACAAAGAAGGGACTATATATTTTGGATGAGTTGAAAGTTTTAGTTATTGCTACTACTAGTGTTGATTTATCATCTTTTCGTTTACATCATTCTCTTTCTAGTTTTTATTTATGACATTCTTATCTATGTCAAATGCCTTCTTAAATAGAGATCTTCAAGAAGAAGTTTGTATGACGCTCCTTCTATCATTTCACATGACTCTAGGTATGTTTGTAAGCTCTAGAAAATGTTATATGGTCTCAAACAAACACCTCGTGCTTTGTTTGAAAAAGTTTCTATTGTGATCTCTTCTCTTGGATTTGCTTCTAATCGTCATAATTCATATCTTTTTTTTTAAGTGCACTAATACATGTCCTATCATTCTATATTGATATGTTGATGACGTGATTATTACTGATAATGATATTTATTGTTTTTTAGTTTTGAAGATAGAGTTAACTAGATTGATAATTTATACAACCAAATTATCATTTATCTATTTATCTCACATCTTATTTTGCAATCTACTTTTAATAATATGCATAACAGAAAAAACTCTTTCCACTGTAGTAGTTTCAACATGTAAAAGTAATGACAATTTGATAAACATATATACCAAACATATATTTATCAATTTGAAAAACTCTTTAAACTGTCACTCTTTTTTTTTTTTACCATTTTCTTAACAAGACTAGTAAAACCTTTAATACCAGAGAACTCATCATCATTGCATAGATAAATAACATATATATCAAGTTGGGCACCAAATACTATAATTTCCACTATAGAGAATTCACTGAGATAAAAATAAGCAAGACAAATAAGATTTTCTTTGTTGAAAGTAGAGAAAGAATCACTTGGGTTTAAACATGCCACACAAAAAAGCAACTTTGTACTTGCCTCGGTGAAATGATCATCCTAATTCATTAAGTTGCATGTCAATGATATTGTTAAACAATTAACTCAATTGCATACTAATTTATTTTTAAATAAAAATCAATTGAGTTACACAATAGTTGTAACAAACCGACCTAACCTGTCAGATATTATCTATTTTAGGCCTTACCATCCTCACAAATTTGTTCTTGGTGACCACACATGGTCCCAAAACATGTTTGACAAGTTAGCAACCAGCACTATTAATAAGGTTAACAACCAACTCTTCATCCATCAATATAGGATATTACAATTCACCCTCTTTAAGGAGCCTAACGACTCCGTCGGCATAACCAGACAACCAGTGAGGTTGATTCTGATACCAAATGTAACAAATCAACCCAACCTGCCAGATATTATCTGTTTTGGACTTTACCACCCTCACAAATTTGTTTTTGGTGGCCACGTATGACCTTAAAACGTGTTTGATAAGTTAGCAACTAGCATTACTAATAAAATCAGCAATCAACTCTTCACCCGCCGATGTAAGATATTACAATAATCATTAGAATATTACATGGATTTGATTTGAGTATCAAATAATCTCAATTATATTTAATTCTAAAGTAACAATGATTAATTATATATTGACAAACTACTTAGTCTATTAACTAATAAGTCCTAAAAATTTGATTTTTATTAGATACCCATTAAAACTTGGATATAAAATTCTCAAACTTTCTTGAAAGAGAAGAAAAAAATGAAATAACTGCAACTAAATTTATTATTTTAAGAATTGAAAAGGAAACTAAAACTAAAAATTCAAAAATCATAACAATCCAAAATTTTCAAAAAATAAGTATGGTATATATTTAGTCAATTGCCTCCTCTGACCGCATATACAACATGCAGTTGAAAAAGTCATAAGTCATAGGAGCCGATGGTAATTTGACACGAGTAATTCTTAGATTTTTCTAACCAAGCCATTTCAAATGCCAAAAACATATTAAGTGTTGATAGAAAATTTGTAACTTGCTTAAATTCCTCATAAACTTTTTATTTGAATCAAAACTTAAAATACATCTTACCAACACTTTTCACTTCAATCAAACATAAATGTCATGGTTTCAATGATCATATTTTAGAAATATATTCAAGAATTCACATACCAAGAGTTCCTTATACATGCAGGTTTACAATCAATTCCAGTTTAAAAAACAAAGAGAAAGGAAAAAAAAAAACGTCGATGCAAGAAGTGCAATGACAAATTCTAAATATAGATTAATCCATGTGTAAGTACATTAAAAAAAAAAAAACACATCAATATACCCACACCATTTATGTGATGCATATATGCACTCTTATCAAGATTATTAATTTTCACTTTACAGTTTATATGATTAGGATGTATCATGACAATACACTTAATTGAAAAATGCAAATTATATGCATGTGTCCTTTACATGGAATTTATTATATCAATAAACTTCTCGAATCACGATAAATCATGATAGAGCAATTCAAACATGCAAATTATAGCATCTCCAGCACTGATTTGATGCCTTGTATTAATTGTAAAATATATAATGTCTACAATTTTTACTATATATGCTTGTAAAATACACGCCAACGGTAGATTGTGCTTTTACTATATGTTTGATCAGTTGTTGTGGATGTGATATACGCGTAATCTATAGGCCATGCATATAGAATATACACAATTATTGTTTTTGTGTTACAATGAAAATTATTTTTTTAATATTTTAATTTAAAAAATAAGTTTTTTTTTACTGTGTTGATGTGGGAAAAGAATAGCATTCCTCCATGTTTTTGGAGTAAAAAGCCAGTCTTTTCTCGAATGGAAAGCAATATAAGACAATATCTTGCACCATAAATTTGTGGATGTGCTCCGTTACCAGTGTACCTTCAAATCTCATTTAGTGGGCTTTTAATCGCCGAAAAAAAGGACAAGATGTATCAGGAAGTGGGTAGGTGTTGTAATTATGTGGAGTGTTCTTTTAGGTCTTAAATCTTGTATCGCGATAAATAGTAAATTGTTTATCTACGGTTGATGGCCAGATCACACTTACCTGGTGGCACCCTCCGTAGACAGGTGGTAATATACGTCACAAGTAAAACATACAATGGGTAATTCACGATATGGACCCGTTACACTTACATGGAGGTAAGTGTGATCGACTTACATGCAGTTTTAGTTGATCCAACGGATTTGGACCCGGTTGCATAAAAACATACAATGGGTCGTACCTTACACAACTCTTTTAAGTTAACAGCGGATCATGGTAATTCACGATATTTATTCTTTCTCATTACTATCAAGTATCACCCATCTTTTTCGAACCCTAATGGAGTCTCTCAAGAAAAAACACGAGACGAGGCAGGGAGACAGTGGAAAACCTTGAGCAAAGAGGTATTTTTTTCTTCTCACAAATCTATTCTTTTCAAATTTATTTTTCGCCCTGTCAGATGATTGTGATCCACACAAAAGTATATGCTAAATTTGCGTTTTAGGGCTAGGGCTAATTAGTAAATCACTCTAAAATACATGTGGGATTGTGCCAAATGATGGTTTTGTGGTTAGGTTTTAGGACTTGGATCGAGGGTCATCTCTCTCTCTCTCTCTCTCGTGTTATGAAAACAAGTAGATCTGACGGCTATTGGCCTCTTTCCATCAACTTCAACCTTTCAAATCTTGTAACTTGGGATTATATGTATTTTGTATGTTAAGTCGTCAAGATTCTCTGAAATTTTTAGGAACAGTAATTACAAAACTGACTGTGACCTGGTGCAGCGTGCAAAAATGATTGTAAATCAAAAACTAGAACCCTGAAACTCTGAAGCACTGTGATTAAAGGGATGGCTAGCTATTCTATTCTATTCTATCGCATGTTTTGATCTCAAACGGGGCTGTTGTGTGAGACCCGTCTTCTCTTGACAGCTATCTTCTTTTTAATTTTTTTTTCTCCGTAGGTCAGTTTGAAACCGTCAACCAATCAAAATTTTGGAAAAATAAAATGTTGGCCTCTCGTTCTCTGATGCACAAATAAAGGAAGTACTTACTTACCGTCCCATGTTCTGTCTCCATTGGCAAATCGCAATAATTCGCCGTGATTTTGATTCACCGTGAAGTTGCAACACGTAGGCACCTGTCAGCTAAGGTAAATGCTACACCTCTAGTCAGTTGCTTCTAATTTGCCAGTGTTTAGGCACAAGTTCTTTACATTAATGTATATTCTGTTCATTGATTAGATAATTAATGATTTCCAAACTAATCCATCTGTCTTGGGTTATAGAAATTAAGTTTACGAAAACTTGTGGTTTATATATTCTCTTGTACTAAATATTAATCAAGTCACTGAAATAGTAATGTCAAATTTTTACATGAACCCCTGACCGAGCTCAATCTCATTAATGATTAATGTTTCAAAGGATAGCAATAATACTAAACTAAGATAACATGATTAGTTTGATGTGATGTACCAAGTTCGTGTCGTATAATTTCTTCTCAAAGCACATGCAGGCACAATAACGAGGTGAGGTGACGATAACGGGACATGCACCTTGTGGAGGTCTGATAAAGCAAAACCACCGTGGGCTAACCTAACAGAATATTAGAAAGAACAGGTGATGTGTAATGACAAATTCAGACACTCTCAGTTTTTTCTTGGTAATCTCTTTCAGATTGTTTATGTCTCTTTTCTTTGTTTCTTAGATTAATAAATAAATTAATGGAGTTGCAAATTACTACATCTCACATGAAACTAGCTTGGATGCGTTGAGTCTACACGACACATATTATCTATCCAACTTGATGGCTTCTTTAGCTTTGTGTTATTGTTACATTTTGCTGAAAACAAAAAAAAAGTTTTCTTATTTGTAGTTCTCTTAACTATAGATAGGTTTTTAATGTCAGCAACATTATGGACTCTTTTAATAATCGCCAGTAAACAAAAGCAATCTCAATATTTTTTACAAAAAAAGATTAAGAAGACGAGAAAGGATGGAAATCTCAAAATTTTATTGCAAATGCAGAAATATATGGATAAGTAACAAGTAGTCTCATACCGTCCAAAGAATCACTTTAATATTGGAATCACATCAATTAGAAGTTTAATTTTATCACAACACCCCATACTAGAATTACAAATCTCTAATAAATAGTTTTACAATTAACATTAATAGTTACCTGATACCTGGAAATTCTAATAGCTAGTAAAAAACATGATAACGACAAACAACAACTAATATTAGCCTTCATTGTAACTTGGATGATGACAAGGTTGACATCACTTATTGGAATCAATTGCTCCTTCCTGCCAATGTGTATAGCTGGAACTTTAGCTTCCATATAATACTTCAACCAATTGGAATCTACATCAACATAATCCTTATCTTTATCACCATTCTTTCCTTTGCTAGAATCAATCTATCTATTTCCTGGGACTCTACTCTTAATGTCCATGTCTTGGTAATTAGAACTTGCATCAATTTCCTCTCTCCCCAAGCAACTTGCCTCGGTCAAGTAATGCTTGATATAATCTTGAAGCAATTAAGGATTAGGGTAAAGGGCTTCATTGTCTTGTAACCACATTTCTTTTAATTTGGGTTTGGATGCCCTTTACACCAAGAACTTGTTATAACCCTCTTTTCTGGTAGACACATAATTATGTGTTAATATTGAATCTATAATTTATGGGATTGGCTAAACCTGAGGGATTGTTGAGGGAGGATTCTCCAGTTCCATAAGTGGGTGTAAAACTATGACAAACTGTGAGATCTTCCATGTTTTAAACTTGGTTAAATTGGAATTTTATTGGCAGATCAATCAAATAGGCATTAGTTCCTGACTTCTCGAGGATCTTGAATGGACCCCTCTTCCTAGCATGCAATTTGTTATATGTTATAGGAGGAAACCTTTCAAGTCATAATCTGATGAAAACCAAGTCCCCTTCCTAAAAATGCAACCTCATATGTTTATTAGCTTGTGCAGTATATTTGACAACCTGATGCTTCATCTTATACTTGACACTCTCATGTAAAGTGGATATAAATGCTATAAAATCCAGCCTTGCTTCACTGGTCTTCTGAGGTAGAGGCTAGGAAGCAACGTCTGTAAGAATATTAGGACACAACCCATATACCAGTTCAAATGGTGTGATTTAGTCTCAACTCACGGCATGATCATTTGTTAAACTTCTGAGCAGATTGCCAAGACTTTTATTAGTGACTTTGGTTTAGCCATTAGATTATGGGTGGATGACACAAGAGAAAAGAAGTTTCATTCCTAGTTTAGCCTATAGTGTCTTTCAAAAGTAACTAACAAACTTGACATCCCTGCTAGAGATAATTAAAACTGGATTGACATGCGGTCGCATGTTCTTTTTTAAGAATAAAAAAGTAGTATGAGAAGCATCAAAGGTCTTTCATCAGGGAACAAAATAAATCATCTTAGAAAATTAATCCACCAACGCCATGATAAAATCATTACCATTAATTGTCCTTGGAAGTCTAAGCACAAAGTCTATACTCATAACAATTTAGGGCCTGTGGAATTGTTAATGGAATATATAAGCCAGTATTATGCTTGTTTCCCTTGTCTAGTTGGCAACCTCTACACTTGTTCATGATGGTATTGATGCTCGTCCTCATGTTGGGCCAATAAAAACGATCAACAACCAAGAATGATGTTTTGTTGTGCCCAAAGTGACCTGTCATTCATTCTCCATGCAACTCCTGAATAATAAACTCAGTATTCAACTTGATCTGAAAATGTAAGTACTTCAATGACTCATGGTCTGTAATTAGAATGAACTCGCGATGGATAAGGTAAGGTCTCTAGTGTTCCAAGTTTGAACAAATGCATAAAATTTTAGATCATATCCTGAGTACTCCTCCTATTATCATTCATTTTTTCTTTATAATTTGCAATAGGATGTCTTGCCTGACTTTGCACACCCCTAATGCCAATGGGGGATGCATCACAGAAAATTTCAAAAACTTGAGAAAAGTCAGGAAGTTTGGGAATAAAAGCCTTTGCCATCTTTTGCTTGATGACTTTAAAGGCCCATGTTGTTGCGGAAGATCACTTATAGAATTTGGCTTACAAACACTGTGATTGGAGCCATGATGGTACTAAAAGCTTGAATTAATCAACAATAAAAGGTGGATAAACCATGAAAGCTTCTTATCTAAAGAAAGGACTGTGGTTTTGGCCAATTCATGATTGCCCGAATCTTCTCAGGGTCGGCTTCAAATCCTTGCTGGGATATGATAATTCCCAGAAAATTCACTTTGGATTAGAGGAAAGAACATTTGTTGGAATTAGCATAAAACTTTTCTTTTCATGGCGGCTTTAAAAGTTGCTTTAAGTGTTTTAAATGCTCCTCCATATTTTGATCGAAAATAATTATGTCATTAGAATATACTACAACACACCTACCTAGAAAAAGGTTTCAAAGTCGGAATCATCACCCTTGTAAAGATAATCGGCGCATTTCTTAGGCAAATTAAAAAGCATCACAAGTTATCCATACAACCTAATCTTTTATTTTGAAGATTATCTTCCACTCATCTCCAGGCCTCACATAAATCTGATGGTAACCACTTATTAGGTCTAGTTTAGAAAATAATCTTGGCACCCTTTAATCAGTCAAGCATGTTGTCTAGTAGCGGAATTGGAAAACAATACTCCCAAACTCCCCTAACATGTACCCTGTGACAATTAAAAATTAAACGGACAAATAGTTGTTATAGAAATATTTAGTAATTTTATTAGGAGGAAAAATGAATTATTAATTTAGGGAATTCATTCAAAACTCCAATTTTTCTCCTAATAAAATTAATTACTAAATATTTACAATTATCTATCCATTTTGTTTTTAAATGTGATCTAGTATATATTAAAGATTTCAATTGCATTTTCAAACATTATCTTAACTTGCTTACCTCATCGCTAGTTATTTTCGTTCCTATTTGTCTTAGCTCCTCCATTGAATCTATACCCTCCTCCCTTCTTTTTACAATGGTAGAAGAAAGCAAAGCATGCACTTTTAGCCCTTTTTTTTAAGGCTGCGAACACGTTGTAAATACATGCAGGTACGTAGCACCGTCGTCATAGCAGTATATGAATTTGCTTAGAGTCTCGTATTGCAGGCGTGATTGCCAAATGAATATTAATTATTTGCTCGCTGGCATCCATTTTGTTTAATTCTTTAAAATATTGTTTTGAATTTGTCGGATTTCGAAGGACATCATGTTGCAGTGTTAAGAAAATAGTAATCTTAAATAGTATAATATCACGCTTTTTTTATATATAGAAAATGATTTTATTTTAAAACTACTTTCTAAAATTTTCTAATTATTTTATGTTTTTTTTATTATCAAAAAAGTTAATAAATAAAAAATAGTCCAAGAAAAAATTAGTTTGATTCTTAAAAAAATATGTTTTTTTTTTTATATTTTGAATGGATTACATCTTTTAGAAATTGCAAAAGATTCACATATATCTTGTTATTTATTAATTATATCAAATTAATATTTTAATTGCTATGTAGTTTATTTTGAATCATTTTTTTATTTTTTTATTTTATCTTTTAAATTTTGATTTAATTTGAATTTTCTATCAATATTTGTTCTCATCTTTTTTATCTTGTTATTTATTAATTATATCAAATTAATATTTTAATTGCTATGTAGTTTATTTTGAATCATTTTTTTATTTTTTTATTTTATCTTTTAAATTTTGATTTAATTTGAATTTTCTATCAATATTTGTTCTCATCTTTTTTTATTGTTTTTGGCTTCTCTAATTCTTTTTTAATTGTAATTTTTTTATTTATCATATTTGGTCCTAATTATTTTGATTGTTAATTTTTTATTTAAAATAATTTATAAAATATAGTTTATTTTGAATCATTTTTTTTATTTTTTTATTTTATCTTTTAAATTTTGATTTAATTTGAATTTTCTATCAATATTTGTTCTCATCTTTTTTATTGTTTTTGGCTTCTCTAATTCTTTTTTAATTGTAATTTTTTTATTTATCATATTTGGTCCTAATTATTTTGATTGTTAATTTTTTATTTAAAATAATTTATAAAATTAGAAATTTTTTTTAATTTCATCACCTGTCAACTTTTTTATTTGTAAAATTTAATATTTATTCTTTTAATAAACTTTAAAAAACTTAAAATTTTATTTTTTAACTTATTTTTCATAGGATAACTAAATAGTGAAAGTGTTTTTTAATTTACTTTTTTAAAAATCTACTTTTTATAAAAAACTATTTTTCATAAAAAAACTACTTTCTGTAAACTAACTAGCCTAAAACTATAAATTTCTTATGGACACATCTCACATCTTTTAACTTGAGTATTTATTTTACAGAAAAGTCTTGCACAACACCATTGTAATAGTGATAGCTTCTTAGCAATTGCAGTAACAAACCGGTTAATGGTAATAAAACAAAGGTAAACTACCACATTGGGTCAATTTAGCTAGAAAGCGTAAGGGGGGAGTTATTTGATTTTCGAGGGGTGGATACAGTAGTTTGTGTATCTGGGCTTAAAATGGTCATGGTTTCTAGTATGTGCACCGTGAAAAACAGAGGAAACAAAATAAAATCCAATCTCGTACCTGGTTTTGAGCACTCAGATGCCTTGAGTGGCATTGGCTATTTATATCCCAATATTTCCTAGTTAACATTTATAGTAAATTTTATTCATACAATTATGTTTTTAATCATTCCTAACCTTTAAGCTTCGGAACTGACCCAAACTAACACTAGTCATGTTAATTTCTAGAATTCTGGAGTTTAATTTTGCAAGGCATGTTTATCATTGTAACCACCAGTTACAATGGTTACAAGGTATATAGACCATCTTGTGCAATATAGCTGCTATGGAATGGTCATAATATTGTACTAAATTGATCATATAATATAATGATGTTAACTTAGATCTAATTGATCATATATATTGTTTTGTTATTTTGCTAAGTACTACTCCTAACCCATTCTGACCTAGGATTATGTTCTGGTTTCTACCGTGGGATAGCCTTCCAATCAAATATATTATTGAAATTCGAGAACAACGACGTAAGAAGAATTCGTGTAATTTAAGTAATTAAAATATTAATTGCAAAGATATGACAACAAAGGGTGATAGAACCATTTGAACCATATTTGTACAGCCCAAAAGCGTCAAAACATGGATTTCTTTTTTAAGAGGTCGAATTATGATCATCCTCGTATAATTATTGGAGTAAAATTAATTTTATAACAAGGTGATGGGCAACCTATGAGATTATTAGATAAGTTGAGTTCACCATTAGCCTATGCACATGGATTACTTAAAGTAGCATTTTGTAAGACCCACAATAATTTATCCCAGCTTGTGCATGTTTTGTGAGGGGTGTATATTAAATTCATTCAATTATAAATTATGAATAAATACCTCTCGGGAATTAAAAACACAAGATTGTTGTGTGGCCACGATATGATGGTAAATTTAATCTTAAATATTCAGACATTGTTTATTAATATTTATTTTCGCAACAATCAGATATATTTAAATACTTTCCATTATTATCCCATAACTCAATGTGCCTTCGTCAAAGGAGAAGCTCATAGAAGAAGTTCATCTTGTTGTTGTTGTTGTTTTTTTTAAGTAAATTTGATTTCATATAATGAACTGGATCCAAATAGAATTAGATATCACTACAAAATATTTAACTTAATGCAGAATCATACATCATAAGAATTAAAATACAATAAAATAGAAGGTAATTAAGTGTGGAAAACTAATCCCAGCATAGTGTATAAAAAACAAGTACACGTATAACAAATTCATACAAAAGGTAAGAGAAGAGGTTGAGATTTTATAAATTCATCTAATATTTTCTTCTTCATCAAATAAGCTTAAGTTTTGGTAGTTCATCTTCAAACACAAGATTTTTAACTGTATTTATGAGTAGGGAAACAATAACAACAATGTAACTATTTAGATCTAAAATGAACCGAAAGGAGGTTGATGGAATACATTTTAACTATAAGAAAAGAAAGGTAGAAAAAAAAGAGAGAGAAATTGAGGGAGAAGATGGTTTCTAAGTTCTCAAGCTTCTGATTTGATCCCTTTTCATTGTCACAAGAACAGGCCTCAATAATGGTGCCAAACTTCTTGCATTCTTTAATTTGTGCTGGTCTTCTTTGAATCTCCTTACAGTTTTGCTGATGATATATTCATTGTTAGACAGATATCTTTCTTCTTAGGAACCACCTACTCATCAGTTTGCATTTCAGCCATACTCTGACTAATAATTTGCCACCGACTTCTGTTCAAAAATTCAAAAGCTGAGCAGGCTATCGTAACAGCGACCTTGAAAGTAGCTTTCCCATCAAATAAAAATCAATATCCTTTTCAATTCAGCATGAATCTTTTGCCAGTTTCTACTAGGCGAATTCAAGACTTTGATGTTGGGTCGCGTGAACCTTCTTTTTACCTTTATCAAGAGGATCCTTGTAAAGCTTTCTCCAAATATTGTGCATAAAGTTGATAGTTATGGATGTTGTTTTCATCCAAAATCATTTATTTTTGGTTCACGAGTATCACAACTTCGTAAATAATATCCATCACGTCCTTTTCGTAGAAGGTATGCTATCTTCTTTGATATTGCCTGGCTGTTATAAAGCAACCACTTAATTAAATCAATTAAATCTATATAATTGATGGAAGATAAAAATAAATGGAGATGCGTTGTTGTTGGTATAATTAATAGAATATAAATAAAAATAAGTTATTGATATAATTCATAGTATAATTAGTGTCATAATTTATAGTTTTTGTCCCTTTATTTTTTCTTATAGATAGACAATACCTCCAAACTTATTTTGTATGTTAAGATAAAGAGAGAGTAATCACATAAAATTGTAAGGTATTTATGATAAAGTAAGTGAGTTAACATAAAATTATAAGGTATTTATGATAAAGTAAGTGAGTTATTTTGTATTTATGAGTGAATAAATAATGTATTTTCTTCTATTAATAGAAAGATTCTTAGTTGATTTTTTTTTATTTGAGAGAGTTTGTAATTTTTACATTACTTAGTAAAATTTTTCTATACTTGTCCATGAACATAGTCTAATTGAGTGAATCATACAAATTCTTGTGTATCTCATTTCTCATCTTTTATTTTATTTTATTCCTTATCATTTATCTTATTTATTATTGAGTTTGTATGCTAATATTCTAATAACTGTTATGTTACACCTAATTGAATGTATTTTCCTTTCTTACGACGCTTTAGAGGTCAATCTTATGAATTTTGGATTGGAGAGATTTGCGCTGTTGGCTTGATATTTTACTCTATTTGAGATGTTATTTGCCTCAGGTGAACCATCTTATGGCATGCTGCGTTAATTTATTTATTGGCTCGATTTCGCTGGAGATTTCGTGTACGCATCATGATGCACTTGTTTTACCCTTGCAAAAGACATACTTTTACAAGGAAAAAGAGAGGAGATCTGTACAGAATTATAAATGGTACATTTTTTATAAAATCTCAGATGAAAGTGAGATAGAATGGGACGCGGAGCGTTAGGCATTATTTCATTACTGTTACAGTATGAACGCCGGTTTTTTTTGTCTTCTTCTAGCATTTCCACTATCTTCATAGGTTATCTCATATAGGATTTGATTTTGAATTATTTCTCTTTCATGGGCCAAGTTTGTTGGGTTGATTCTTCAGACTATAGATTTGTTATATGTTCTGAAGCCGCAGATCTGCTTTGTTTTGTTGCAGGAAGCAGATTTATCAGTTGATTTTCTTAGCACATCGAGGGATGCTCTGCCAAGTGGAGCTCATTGACCGAACTCTTCTATTTGTGAAGTTCATGCAACAAGGTAAGTCCCTTTCATTCTTATATACAAAGTTAAATGGATGGAGGGTTCCACAATTAACGTAAAATTAATAAAACGTGTTGAGTTTAATTACTTGATGCAAGAATTTGGCTAGTGGGAGGTCAGGGTTGGCAATGTCCCATCTAGATTAAGGAGTGGAATTAGAAAATCTGAAGTGGAGTTGTCGCATAAAAATTATAAAGACAGACTTGAAAATGAATCGAAGTGAAGAAAGATTGGAGAACAGTTATGTAGCTTGATTTGGCGAGGGGGGAGGGCAAGTGCGTTAACCGTCATTACAAGGTCGGCTAATGGTGTCCTTGAAGTGCTTTCCAAGAGTCATTTAATTAATACTTACAAGTAATTATAATATTTCGTTTTTATTTTAGTGAGGTTCACATAATAATACTAATACTAATACTAATAATAATAATTTATGGGGGTGAAGGGTATTAAATTTGTTAGGAAAATTTAGAATTTTGGGGTGGCAAGACACCTAAATCACATGCTATAGGTCAGCACCTGCAGACAAAGATAGTACCACACATATCATTGAAATCCACCGGCAAGTGAGTTTTTATGAGGTAGTCGTTGCACACACGGTTTCCCCTTCACGGCCACGAATATAGAGGCGCCCGCCTTCAATACTTGCAAATACAAGGGTAGTAACTTGAAAGGACAACCTTCATAAGAATACCAATGTTCTCTAAATTTGTCCAGGGCCGCAAGCATTTTTTTCATGACCTAGTTGCGATGGCCGTTTTCAAGAAGTATATATTGCTCAAGTTTTTTGATGGGTTGAAATGAAGGATATATTTTAATATGAATGAACGTTACCACAAGATATTTAGTCACGTTTTGGCATAAGCTACGCTGACGAGACCAACGTTTTCCGTGGATGGATAGAAGAACACGAGGACTGACATCTATGGGACCATCTATAAACTAGGACATGCCACTTTCTTTTTTCTGCGCCAACAAAATTATCATATGACAATATCTCATCGCCGTATCCTATCATTTTCGAATAAGAAATGATGTTTACTGCGTGCTGACCTGACTTCCTATAGCGGGCGATCATATTCATTTGCGAGCCATTGCAATTTTTATGTCCTTAATTGCGATAGCATCTTATTTCCCTTCTCTTTTTCTTGTTTGATAGCGCCAAATGATTTTTTCTTGCAATGTGCAAGAAATCACGTGAAAAATTAGGATGTTAGAGAGATTATCCTTTACTTTTAACTAATTTGTATTCCCCTTCTATGTATGGGATTCATAGAAACAAATTAATTGTGTAAAATATAGAATTAAAACCTCTGAATTAGAATTAGTATTGTATTAAAAAAATTATTTAAAAATACATTAAAATAATTTCTTTATCATAATTTTATAATTATTAAAAAATATTATAAATAAATAAATTTGATGCCTTTTCAAGTTAAATATATTTTTAAAATATATTTAAAACATGAAGGCACTTCACTTCCTAGCTAGTAAGGAGTTTCAAGTCCAATATTATTTACATTTTTTCTAATATATTGTCACAACCTAATTCTGGGTTATTTTTTAAAAATTAATTTTTTTAAAATAAAAATAAAAAATAAAATAAAGATTGATAACGTGGAAAAAACATATCAAAAAGAGCTATAAAAATAAAAAAAATCAAGCTATAATTTTTTAAGAAAATTCAAGGTCTAATTGTACCCTATTATAACCAAAAATAAAGAAAAATACAAATTCAAGATCAAATTGGATGATTATTGAACAAATTTACATAAAAATTAAGTCCAGTGACATAATTAAATTTTTAATAAGCCAATTTGATTTAATTATGGGTCAAATTAAATTTTAATTATGTTTAAGAATTAATTTGGATCCAATTGAAGAATTCAATTAAATGCAAGGACTTAATTATACTTTAAGTGGGTCACATTGATTTTATTTTGGGCTTAATTGATGAAAAATTAAGTTTGAGGGTCTAATTTTAGCTTAATTGAGAAAACTGAAATTTTAAGAGACTGAATTTAATTTTTACTAAGTTAATTGATTAAAATTAGAGACTTGATTGCATTAAATAAAAAACGTTTAGGGCCAATTAGGGTTCAATTAAAAGCAATTGAAATAAAAAGAACTAAAATGAACTTTGGCAAAAACAGAATTGAGCATTATTTATTATCTTCCTTTTTCTCTGAAAAAACTGATCATGTTATCTAATTTACAGCTGCATTTAATATACTTAATGATCCTCTGCACTTTTTATACAACCCCATGAGACCTATTCAAGCTAAATGACAATACATTAACATTGATAACAACCTGAAAAGACCTACTCAGTTAGCTTTTGTTTACAGATTTGACAACTTAAGATGCCTACTTTGAATCAGTGGTTGGGATACTTCCCAATTTAATCAAGGGCGGAAATTTTTTCCCGGTATAGACAAGATTTCCCTCTTTCATAGCCTATAAATAGAGGTGGATTTCATGATTCAAGGGAAAAGAAAATTGGATTCAAAATAAGTCAAAAAACCAGCTTTTTCTGGTTTCTACATAGCCCTCTCTCTTTTTTTCTCTCCATCGTGGCCTTTAACCACCACCATCCTCATCACCGGACTTCCCACCATTAGCTCTATCATAGAAAGCCAACACAACCACCAACCTACCACCAAGAGCCACCATCGGTTTCTCTCTACTCTCTGCAGCCCCTCCCATTTTCTTCTTCTTTTACTTTTTTTACCGCCGACCTCCGTCACCACAACTGGCTTTACCATTATCATTTCCATCAACCCAGATCCTCATCAATGGCAAAGCAGCCACCATGACTTTCTCTCTCTTCTCTTTTCAGCATTTCTCTCTCCTCTGCTACCTTTTCTTCTTTCTCCTATACCCGACGCCAGCCTCTACCATTGCAACCACCGGCACCAGACCATCACCATGTTAGGTTGTCCACCCTCTCTCCCCTTCCCCTTCTTCATTGCCTCTATTCACTGAGTGAACAGTGGACATGAATTATAATTCACGTTTTACTGTTCATGCAGGAATAGTGGGCGTGAATTATAATTGATGTCCATTGTTCATATAGTGGACTAATACCTTTTTTATATAAAATCCAAAAATTTTCAAAAATATTATTTTTTTATTATTTTTTTGCATATTTTTCTACCAATTTTGCATAATATCGAGTTGTATATATACACTGTAAAATAAAAATATGGTATTAAAATACCAGTTTTCTCTAAAATATTTCAAAAAAATAATTTCAAAATATTTGCAAAAACAATATTTTGTTGCATGCGGCCAAATTCTGAAAATTTTACATGTTGTTCATAAAAAAAAAATTATATCTTTTTCATGTTTAAAAAAATCCAAAACTTGATATCGTAACTAATTTATGATTATCCATTAGGATTTAGTCAACATGTCAAAAATATTTTTTTTAAAATTTTTTTAGGGTCGATATGTAGACTTTAATATTTATAGGGTGTAAAATTATACTATAAAGTACACTCTCAAGTATTGTATATACAAGGTGTAAATAAATATGATGTTAAAATTCAGACTTTAAAATGATTAGGATTTAACCAAATAAGATATAAATTTTCTTATGAAGAGAGATCTGCTTTGAACCTTTAAAAAATAAACGAATAGAAACCCGACTTAGAAAAAAATAATCAAACAACAATGCAACTTATTTTAGGTAGGGTGCGCTAGGAGTGATGCGTCTTCTCCTACCCAGACTCTTGCATATTATAGATTCCTAGTGACCATGATATTAGACGGCGACTCCTGAACCTTAATCATAATTTTATGATTAAAACATGTTCCAACACAACACCTCATATCGAAAACACGATAAAAGCCTCCACCATTACCAAACAACTTCGCATTAGCTCGCATCCTGCAACATATATCACAAAAGTATTCATACAAATTTTAAATGTTTGGGTTTCTTACTTGAGTGGCTGCTTAAACGGTGGAATTAATGTGAGAGAAATTGAACATAATCTAGTCATATAATTAACTCTTGGAAGATATCAAGCAGTTAGATTACACAATCTCTTAGATGATTGAATTTTAAAGGTAAAGACAATAGAAATTTGGAGTTTTTCCAATGAACTGCATGTGTTAAATAAAATGTGGTCGTTATGTTATATTATTTTTCACAATAAAGAATTATACAAGTGTTTAATTACATATTGTGTGTATGCGCTTTTGTGCGCATATCTTGTTGTAATTTCCATGTTTATTGGTCAAAATTAAGTGCACGGATATTAATCCTTTGCAACGCAGCTCATGTTTCTCTTTTGCTCTCTCGAAAGAATAAAAAATTAAAAAAATCCTTGTTTTACATGGTTTTTTTAACAAAACAGTCTCAATGCAGCTACACAATGCGAGTTAATTTCCCTTTGTATCAGGTGTGTCAAAAAAAATCTTTAAAGTTTGAAACACTATGAATTAAATTTAAATCAATTTAGAGGTTTTTTTTAATTTATATTTGAAATCCTTTTGAGTGTTAAAAATTAAATTTCAAATATAAATTAGTATCTAAAAATATTATAAAAGTAAATAAGAGGGCTAACCCCTTCGATTTACAATTTTAAAGAGAGAAATTTAATATTAAAATAACTTGCTTAAAATACTCATCTAGCACTCTTTTATTTAAAGACATTTGAAGAAATAAAATAAAGATAATGAGGATAATATAGAAAAAAATATGAATTTTATTTAATTTTTCTAAACATGTGAATTCAATTTATTTATCAAATTTAAATTATGTTCAATGACAATACAGAATTGAATTTTGAATTCTAGGGTCTCTGATGAAGAAGTTTGATTATTAGAAATATTTATATATTAATAAATAATTGGATTGACAAAGTTCACTAATTATATGTTATATGTTTTTTAATAAAAAAATCTAAAATTATATTTTCTATTTAGAAAATATCCTTGAATTATACAAGGATATAAAAGAAAATTCTCTCAAAATTCTTTTTAAAATAAATAAAATATTAAACCTACTTGATCATTAAAATTAAAAAAATATTTTTTTTCAAATAAGTAGTATTTTTGAAATAAAAATATAACCATGTCAGTTTAAATAAATTTTTTATAATAAGATATATTGAAGAAAATGGATATTATACAAAGTCATTGAAAACACAAGAACATAATAAAATCTGTTCAATTATAAAAATAAAAACAGACTGAATTATTCACTCTAATATTTATTGAAGATTTACATTTACCTAGCGTGGCATCGTTCTTATTTTAACAGATTTCGTACACTGTTTGTGCTGTATTAAGCTGGCATTTACGTCGTGATCATTATATCTCAAAGCACAACTAAATCTTGTGTTCATGGATTAAAATATTTAAACAAATTAATTTAAATAAATAAATAATTTAAAATTTGACCACCTCACTTATAACACAAATACCAAATAGAGGCTAATCATCCCATGTTCATTTCCTTGCCGTCAATAAAATCGGAGGCACGCCAAAATCTTATAGCCACAGACGTGGCATGCCCTTTTGCTGGACCAGTAGGCAAATGAAATGGTTAGGTCGACCATTTAGACTGTCAAATCGCTTTTGACTTGCATTCTGTCTTGCGTGGGGGTGCTTGTCCTTTCTTTTGAATTAATTTTGCAAGAGAAACCTAAAAATGTCATCGATTTTTGAAGTCTAAGATCACGTTAATTTGTGTCTTCATTCCAAGGTGGTTGTTGAGAGGTAGCTACATTGAGGAGAGACTTGCTTGACACCCTGTGTTTTTCTCTTGCTCTAATAAAGTATAAAGTCTCATCCTGGACGACACAACGCCGAGTATGAAAGCTTTGTTCTATTCAATACATTTGGACGGTGGGATACTTTCTGAAGCCGCTGCCTGCAAGGATGCTACTCCTAGCAAGGAAAGTCTAGCCAGGAGACGTGTCTCTTGGATGGAACACAAATCGTTTAGTAAAACCATATTTATTATTCAGTACTCCATTTTCATTTTTATTTTGACACCACTCGTAGCAAGTACTTATTATGATTGCTTTATTCAATCTAGACTAGGCTTTTTAATAAGTACATGCCTAACTTTAAAGATGGGATTGCTTCGTGCGCAGAGACTTCCAATGCTGAAAAGTTGGAATAAATTAAAATGAATGTCGCGTTGCGTAGAATTTGAAATCTAATTATGAAATTATAATTATTATGTTTTAATTATCTCTCTATCTATTAAAACATATTAATTGGTAAGCTTTATTTATCTCTCACAAGGTTTTCCTGGACATCATTCAAAGCACATCCTTCTTATCATTGCATTATCATCTAGACTACACTTGTTAGTCCTGCATCCCTAGCTAGCTTGGAAAATAGGATAGCTCC
This sequence comes from Populus euphratica, assembly GCF_000495115.2. Lineage (NCBI taxonomy): Eukaryota > Viridiplantae > Streptophyta > Magnoliopsida > Malpighiales > Salicaceae > Populus > Populus euphratica. The sequence goes on from NW_011499846.1 coordinate 2,379,305, forward strand.
ATAATTAGTGTACATATGTATGATTGAGTTGTATAAATTTCGAATTTAGCATAATCACTTTTGGATGATAAAATTTGCAGTACTTATCTACCTTGAAAGATAGGAATATTGCTGCCCCCAATCGATAGGGAGACTTTCTATGTTAACAAAAATGATAAGAGTTAATTATTTAGGTGGTGAGCAAGTGTGGTAAAGATTTAAGATTAAAAAATTTATTTTTTTTGTCTATCACAAATTCGAGTGTTTAATTACTTATATGATGGTTATTAAAGGTTTACATAGTCATTAATTTTAGGACTTGTGGGTTTAATTATGGTATATATAAACTGGTACAATTACATGAAGTTTCAATAAAATATTATCGGAAACATGTTTGATGATAGCACCTCCAAAAACAAATTATAAATACCTTCAGGAGGAGAGGCCCCCAGTATCTGACCTTTTTTTTTCCCTTGAATTTTAAAATGCTGTCGGTATCCTCCATATATGTATGGCACCTTAAACCAAGACGTTGACTTGCATTGTTCTTATATAACACTCATTCATATAGACCCACTTTGGGTTACAGGGCATTGGATTTTTGGGCAGAATTAGGAGATTCTCCAAAATTATTGAGGTAATAGTGCTCTTAGTCTATCATCACTAACTATGTTGAATATATCCCATGCTGATGTTTTACGTTCTTGCATTTATTATTGTACAGAAATCAACTGCTATACAGACCAGACAGTCCTAAAATGGATTATATATAGAACTATACTTGATTGAATCCTCTTACATTATGGAGAAGAGGAACGAGTGTCAGCAAGGACAAATTGTGTTGCACACAGACCTACCCAGCGACGAGAAACATGAAATTATCAGACTTCTATTTCAGTCCAATCATAGTTGGAAATAATTAAGCACATACTTGTACAATAACTCTTTAAGCTTTACAGTGGTAAACTTAAAGGAACTTCCATTAATGCTATTGTATGGTGAAGGAACGTCAATAATTTCTACATTAACGGTTCTGCGTGATCGGAATGGACGGCTCTTGCATCTGGTGGGGCAGCTCTGGGTCGGTGTTTTTGAAGGGCAATTTTCAAGATATTGTTGGATGTAGGGGTAATTTGGTATAAACAAATTGCTCTTTTTTTGCTGCCCTAGGCCCCCCACCAAGTTCAAATACTTGACTGAATAGATTCCTGCCGTGGGACCGAATTTCCATAGCAGGATAAAAAAAGTGTATTCATCATTTAAAGACGAGTTTGAATTGACAAGGTTATAAACTTGTTAGTAGTTTTTAGTTGTTGTTTTGAGATTGAAATGACGAAGATATTGAGGACAAGTTTTCATCATGTTTTAAAAATGCACATATTTATTTAAAAAATATTTTATTCTATGTTTTTTCTTATCTTTTATAAAAAATACGTTCTTGTCTTTTCTATAATATACATACTAAAGAGAAAGAAAAGGGGAAGAAATGATCCACCAAGCCCGATTAAAAGGAGGCAAGGAAATTGATGAAATATGCATTTTAGTTTCAGGGAAGGGAAATCAATGTGGATTCAATTTTCAACTTCTGTTAACAAAGAATGGCAATGCCCACCCCCGCATTTGGCGGGTAATGCCAACTATGGGGAAAAAATGAATATTTCATCCTACCTTCCCATAACAAAGTATTATTTAATTTATGTACTGATATCCTAAACCCTAGCTTCCATAGGCCACTCGTTCTTTTATTATTATTATTGTCGTCGTGGTTGTTTATTTTATCGACGGTGGTTACTATGAAAAAATCGTTTTGCTTTTGCTCTAAAAGGACAGGAGGAGCTTACAAATCCATTCACCAGATGCAGGTAAGTCTTCAAATCATGACATGCTGCTACATTGATGCTATTGAGATATGGAGAATCCTTGCTACTAAGTCTTAGCTCCCTGCCAACTTCTGCATAGACCCATTGTGTGTCCTCCACCTTTTTTTGGATCCAACTAGGCAAGCTTGCCATATTGAGGTCTCCTTTATTTGGCACATTGTTCTCCCCATCAATTACAAATCCAGGTACTTTTGTTATCACATCATCTGAATTTACAATACGCAGCACTTTCGTTCCTTGTTTTTCCAGGTGTCGTCTGAAACTCCTGTTACCGACACGCGGACCTCCGAAAGAAATGACAGTCACAAGTGGCGCACAGTTGAATGTAGTCTTGATGTCATAAGCAGCAAGAGTCGCAAGTGCAGCTCCAAGACTGTGTCCTGTAATGGTTAAGCTAAGAGGTTCATCACCATAAGTATGGAGTAGCCTTTTGATCTCTTGACGCACCATTTCTTGTAAGCTAGGACCCATTGGTGTTCCTGAAGTGTACAGGCTCAAAAATCCGCTTTCTACCATGGGTCCACAATCGTCCGAGCTTTTTTTGCCACAATCTGAATTTGGAAGTTGAGTCAGGGTTGCTCTAAGATTCTCCAGCCATTCAAGGCAAGTGGCAGTACCTCTAAAGGCAATCACCACGTCTCGGCGTCCTAGCCTCGCTATTTCTGCCTTGTTTAGAGAAACGGCGACGTATCCAATCCAACTGGACTGGGTAAACACCCAACTAGGTGCCTTTTCAATCCAACGTGGGATTTGGATTCCCGATGTTGCACGTAGATGTTTGGTTAGCCGGTAACCAGTATCCGGTTTGCCGCACCGTTCAAACAATGTGCTCTTTGGGAACCGGCAGGTTGCATAGGCGGGTGATGAAGGATCGAAGTCAAAAGACTTATATGCAGCATCGACAAAGTGCCCATACCGAAGAATTTCTCCACGTAAATTATCATCAAGAGGGTCAAGCAAACCTTCCCAGTTTCGAATACCTTGATACTCCATCCATTTCCGTCTTAGTTTAACTGGCCGGGATGCAGTCGCCGATTCATGGTCAAGCAAGCCTTCCCAATTTTTTAGAGGTTGATTTTGTAAGAACTTTTTATTGAGTTTTATGGGTTGAGTGAGAGTGCAGCACTCCAATGTCATGTCTCTAGTGGGTGGGACTGTGCATGGCTTTGCAAGTCCAACAGAAGACCTCATGACTTTGGTTAATTCTTTGTATTATATGGAAGAGAGGAACTTGATTTTTCTTTTTCTTTCAGATTTGAAAAGGAGAGAAAGAGGCAAAGAATGGAGATGAAGGAAGTTCTCGATGTTGGTGATTGTTGCCTTCAAGGAGTTTTGGAGGGTCATTTTTATAGGGAGAAAGAGAAACAGGAGGCATGGAAGAGAGAGAAAATGTTCGCAGAGAGGGATTCTTGCGTTTAGTTTTGAAGGACTGTTTTTTTTAAAAAAAATATTTTTATTTTTATTTTTTATTTATTTTAAATTAATATATTTTTAAATTATTTTGATCAAAAATAATTTTTTTAAATTAAAAAAACATCATTCACATGTATTTTAATATAAAATATTATTTAAAAAATAATTATTACTATATTTTCAAACAAGAAAAAAAACACTACCAGGAACAGGGAAATTTTTACAAAGACAGCTTTGGTCTACTTAACTTCTATTTATATTATTTTAGCTTTTTTCTGGAGAACTAGGCTCTTTTATATACATGATAAATACATAAAGTTTGGGATATTATTATGTTATTATGTTCAGTTAATTTAAAATATTGAATTCAAAATAAATATACCATATATGATTTCAATATATATTAAAAATTGAAATATTTGCTATTTTCTTCATCTCATCTAGTTGAATCTTGAAACAATCACCGAGAGCAATTAGAACATCATGTACAAAATGATTGTCTTGCAAACCATCAAACAATATGCTTCCATACAATGTATACCTCTAATTAAAGCCTGATTTTAGTAGGCCTATAATTGTAATAAATGGTATATTTTAATTTTTATTAGAGCAGAGACCAACAATTGGAAATAGGAGATTCAAGAAAAATATTTTTTAGTGACAACTGGAGTATAACTTATGGTGTCAACTGTCAAATGTAAGAGCGTCACTGTAATTGGTGGGGAGAGGCAAGGAGTTATTTTATTCTGGGGAGAGGTAAAGATTAAAAAGGAGAGAAGCCGTCCTAACTGGTAAAACTACATTAGGATCCCAAGGAAGCGACGACCGAGGTGATGCTTACCAAATATGGGCTCGAATCAAATCCAATGGTCCACCTTCAATCAAGCTTGAAAGGATTTACTGAGCCCAAAAAGTACCTTTCGACACGGTTTAAGACTTAAATCTCAACTTAAGCGAGTTGATTTATGAGTTAATAAATCAACTCAGATTTTAATTATTTTTTAAAATCTGTTTGGGGAAAAAATCCAGGTTTTTCAATTTGTTGACCGGGGCCAATTCCCATCAATAATTTTATTAAGTTGACTTAGGAGGTCATTTTAATATTAAGTTGACCTACCAGGCGAGCGAGTCTTATATGCATAGTAATGAGAAATCCCACTGTAATATTGTGGATCAGTGGTGTGTATGATCAGCCTCTCTACTTCTAGTTTTATCTTACGTTGACCCTCTGCTAGTATTTCTTGTCTTATCATTCACCCATTCTCTATTTTGTACTACCAATCTGATGAGTCTTCCATCTGTTTTCTTTTGCTATTTAAGGCAGTGTCAAATCAAACCATAATTTACTCTTAACTAAAAATAACAATAAAATCCTTTTTTTTCCCTTCATATCTTTACCCCTCTTTATTTTTTTATTTACTGGTATAATTTTACTTCGGTCAATGTTTGTTATTGTTAAATTCGATAATTAAATTTGAATTTTGTTTAAAATAATAGAATGGATGGATAATTCTCAAACTTATATATGATTTTTTGTTTATTTATTTGATGTGACAATAGTTCTCTGAAAAAGATTGTCTGCCGATGGAAGAACTATAAAATTACCGAAAAGAAAAGGAAAAAAAATGGGTAGAGTTAGGATGACAATATGAAGAAATGTAGTTACGGAAAAAAAAAATTGAAAACAGGATTAAAATTACAATTAATCAATGATATTGTAGCTTTAGTTATCAGATTCGACAGATAATTAACTCGATCACCAATGGATATATAATTTATTCTAGATAAGTGAAAATTTTTTTAAAAAAATAAGTATTTTTTCAAAAAAAAAATTAAAAATAAAACTGAATAGGTTAACCACTCGGAAAAATTTCTAACAAGCTCTTATAAGTCATGACTATTATCGAAGCTAACTTGAACTAGCCCCCGCTAGATGGGCTCAGCCAGTGGCAGAGACGGGGAGGAAATTTTTTTCCCAGCTCTCTCTCTTATAAATATTTTAAAAAATAATTAAAAATTTAACTTGAATTTTAATTTTTAATTTAGCTCCCCTTAATTTTTCTTTCTTGCTCCTCCCCTGGGCTCGGTTTTAGCCGTTTCAAATGAAAGCAGCGTATGCCATGTGTTATAACGTAGGGAAGGAGATAATGACGTGCTTGGTATTATTAGATTGTGATTATTGTATAAACACTTTGCCGGGTGGTCACGACAATTGTTTGGTGCAAACAAGGTGTCATAACAGTTCTCTTCTTCAAATCTGCTTTGTTTGTTTACGTGAAAAAATCTCAAATATTATTGCACGTCTAACAGTTTCACACGTTCATTCCATCTTTCAAATCTTCAATCCTCCTCGTGAATGTTTAATTTTTTTTCCCGAATGATTCATGTTGAGATCTATCTGTAAAGTCCCTTCTACTTTGTTTTTTTTTTTTTCTTTGGAAACCATTATTTATTTATGGATTATCTCCAATCATGATTGCAAGGTGCAAGAAATCGTCATCACACACACACATGCGCGCGCGCATGTTTTCAATGGCTGTGTTGAAGAACACCTAAAGGTTGAGGATTGATATGGTTAAGAAATGAGTTTTAAGAGTTATTAATTAATTATAATCATTAAATTTAATAGTTTGGCCTTTTGGGATTTCTTTATAATAAAAATAATAATAATAATGAATACATAAATAAAATCATAACCATTACTTCGATTTTTAAATCCAATAGCTGAAAAGGTAAGTGTATGTGTACCACAACATGCATATTTTAGCCGAATCGGGTAATCGTTATCTATCTTTTCTTTCTTTATTTTGGTTTCATATGTTTTCTTATACAAATCCTTCATTCTGATATATGAAGAAAATCCATTCAACATTGATATGCATTGATGATCAAAGATAAAGAAAAAAAAAAGAGTACAGATGCTTGTGTTGTATTGTCAATATAGCCAGCTGAAAGTCCATTCATGTAATCCTGCCTGATTTGGTGGGTTTTTAGTTGCGTGCTATGAATATGAGATACTGGTTTTGCTTTGTACATAGACTTTTGAAGATGACTCATCTTATTATTGGATTCAGGCCAAACATTTTGGATTTGGTTGTGGCAAAAAATTTAGCAGATAATAACAAAGTAGATCGGCTCTAAATCTTCTAGCATGTTCAAAGCTATCGTTTTCGAAGAAATCCAAATGTGTTGATAATTCAGCGTCACCACCTATATTGAGTGAGCTTATAGAAGTTCTGTATCCAAATAAATTGAGTAAATTATGACCCATTCCATGTAGATTAACACAATCAATTACTTAGACGTCATGATTTCAGCAAAAAAAAAAAAAACTATATATCTGATTTCTGTATGCTTAGACGTCATGATTTCAGCGGGAAAAAAAAACTATATATCTGATTTCTGTATTTTAAAATCTGGTTACTGTTGAGTGTGGAGAATTACTCACAAAATCAAGGGTTGAAGAAAGGAGTTAGAAATGAGAATTTGTGGTGATTCGTTGGGAGAAATCACGAATGGAAATGGGATGTGTGTTTTCTCATTTTCAATTATAAATAGGCACAATTTGAATGAGCGTGCAAGAGAAGAAAAGAGATAGAAAAAGCTGTCTTGGCAGCTGCTTGTGGTGACGAACTGGGTGAAAGAGATGGGGTTTGAGTTGAGTTCACTTGCGTTTCTTTCTCTTCCATTATTGTGCACTTGTAGCTTTCTCTATATTGAATATTATTGATTGCTCTGTGAATATTCACATAGACAAGTTACCAAACTATATTCAAATAATCTGTTCAGCCTCCTAGCAAAGATCAAACTGATCCTAACAATCATCACTCAATTCCATTTTCAAGTTTATGAAATTTTTAATTTTCTTTTTTGCCCTTTTTGAGCATTAGAGAAAGCAAAAGTGAATTAGAAAGAAAAGGGCACTTTCATCAGTGCTAGCAAAGAGAATATTTAATTTACTTTTGATAGTTCTTAATTAATCTCAATAAACTATAAAGAGTACTAAGCTGTAATCTATCCTTATCTACCTTTTATTTTATATAGTAAAGCTAACACATCGTCTCGAAAGTTATCCACAATTATAAAAAATAGCACTTCCAAAAATAAAAGAGTTATTGGATTATGAATTATCAAGAATTCAACTTAGGACTCACTCCGACTAAAAGGTGCCATGCAGGCACGCTAGTTCATGGCGTTGTGATGGTAAGACTATTATAAAATAAAATAAAAGGTAGGGCTTGATAAATTTGAAAGAAAAATAAAAGGTTAGAGGCTCCCATAAAAAGAAAAGGAAATACTAGAAGAATAAAGAGGCCAAATCTGAATACATCCCTTCAGTTTTAAATAATAAATAAAACTTTATGGATCATAGACCGAAAATAATAATAAAATAGGTCCTCACAACATGGAGGGTCAAAAAGTCAGGGTTGTTTGTTTATTGAGTGATTATGATTTTTTTTTTATCTTCAAAAATTAAAAACATTAAAAGAAGCAAAATATGTACAAAATATCTTGAAGTTCCAAAGTATCTGCTAGAGATATATTATCATTTCCATTCTATTTGATAAGAATTAGGTTATATAAATTTATACAAGTTTTAAATTTAAAATAATTCCATCTAAAAAAATACATTAAAAAATTATAAAAATCATATCTTATAGCTTTATTATGATTTTTAGGTTGATATACGTGGGATGAATGAATGTATGTATATTAGGGTGTTGATAAATTAGACAAAGTCATTAGCCAAACGATTATCTTTTATAGATAATTCTTGATTTCACTATCTATAGATAATTCAAATCTCAATGATAAAGATAAACTATTCTTTTATAAAAACACTACTTAATACGTCCAATCAAATAAGGATTTTAAAGAACGGACAAATGATACTTTTGGTATGCATCAACGTTGGAAAAGAAAAAAAAGGAAACCATGTAATTAATATTATATATATTAAATCAATGATCTATAAAACCATACACTTGGTCTCTCTCCTTTTCTCTTTGTTTGATATCATGCATGATAGTAACGCTGTTATGATGGGATATAGTTTAAATATCTTCGAGAACAGTGATCGATGCGTTAAAATAAAAGAAGAAGACCAAAAATAGTTATGAATGATCGTTTTCTTTGCAAAAGGCCCACCAGCACCTTCTGCTTGCTCCTTTATGATTGAAATCAATACCGTTGAGGAGACTAGAACGATGCCATAAGTAGCCAGGTCATTTTACTCCACAGAAAATGTTTCTATTCTCAGGAGCAGGTCCAGGTGCCCAAGTGATATGCCCCTAGAAATGACCGATATACTAGTATTACTCGGAAAGGACAGTTTAGTTGGGAAGTAGTTGAGTTGAAAGCCAAGGTTGCCTGCCTGTGTTGTGTAACTGGCACAAGGGACACCTTTATTATCTAATTCTCATAATAATAACAATAATAAGAACAACAACAATAATAATCAGAATGATTGAATAGCACACACTTGTGTGGGGATCAGCTATGAGACGTTTAGAGCCATTAGCCTATGAAATTCTCCTGTACAAAAGATCGGCAAGTGAAATTTCTTATCCATAAGTAAGACTTTGAATAAGTGCAGGCATGCACTGCACTTAATGCCTGTCCGAAAGCAAAGAAAATCACTACAATTGTCGTACCAAAGTGTCTTTAATTTTGATGCGTACATTGGTACTATGATTCATCATTGATTGTACCCATAGCGATTCTGAGCAACGAGAAGAAAGCACATCTGTGAATTCACCTGCCCAATACTAATTGGGAAACGAATTGGGTTTTAAGCAAAAGCTAATCCAGAATTATTTGAATATTTAAAGAAAAAAATAAGATAAAGAATTTTTAATTAGTCACGCTTTCCCTGAAGGTAATGCATGTGCTAACTGATTAATAAATCTTGACTGTTCCAAATCGCCTGAGTTTCATATATATTCTTGACAAGCTACCCGAAGGCATGGAATCCTGACTATATGCTAACAGCGTTGGGATTGAATCCTTACTAAATGTTAATCAATGAGGAAAAAAAAATCACATATTACCGATGAAATTTAGTATTATTGAGAAGGGTATTGAGAATGACTTCACTCCATCTAATACCACTCCATTTTAATTAACATTTATATATTACATAATTATTTAAATGTCTGGCATCTCCATCACTATATTGAGTATTATAAATTGTATTCTAAACCCCAGAATACATATTCTTTTTCCTGGGATCCAACTCGATATTCATAATTATGAACATGTTGTATCAGTTGATGAAATTCTTTGATTTGGTGAGAAACATTCATTGTTTACTGTGAGAAATGAGCTGTGTAGGGTTCCAATTACAGTAAGATTTCATCTTTTTTGTTCATGGGTGTCGGTGAAATTGAATAAGTGAAATATTCTATTGTTTGATTATTATTTTTATCTCATAATACAGCAATTAATTTTTTTTAATTGAGAATATATTAAAATAATATTTTAATTTAAAAAACAAGGTTAAACAAAATAAAATGGACCCAAACCCATTGAACTTCCTTGGATCTTCTTCACGTGTGTGTACAAGAGCACGTTTGCAAGTGCTTTTGATATGCTGCGTTCTGTTTTATTTCATTTCGCATTTTGGTCCTAACAAGTGGCATAATGCATAATGGCCCGTTTTTTCTTCACCTATCTACCATTACAGTAGTACTACTATGTCAAAGCGAAATATATCACGAGGCACGGCGCCGCTCTGCCGCAAAAATCAAAGCTGACTCGACTGGCAGGCCGTCATCGGTTAAACTACCCAGGCCTTTCACATGTGACATGGCAAATTTTTCATGCAACTTATTTGAGTATCGACGGCAGTTTTTTTTATAGCAGGGTTATTAAAGTGGGTCTTGTTCGACACAGTAACTCTTTAACTTAGTTCAAATTAAATTAAATAATATTTAATTCGGTATGACTTAACAAGCAACTCTTAATATGATTAAAATCTGTTATAATTTTTTTATAACGATATTATTTTATTGTTTATTTTTTAATACAAAATTATTTTAATTTCACTTGTTTAATTTCTTAAACGAGTTTTAGATCAAAATTTAATAAATCTAGTTTATACATATAAGAATATTAATAAAATATTTATAAGGATTACAGACACCACATATTTCCACATTGGTATGATATTGTTCACTTTGGGCCTAAATCCCCATGGATTTGCTCTTGGGTTATACCCAAAAGGCCTCATACCAATGGAGATATTTGTCCATCCTTATATACCCTTGATCCTCCCCATTTCTAACCAATGTGGGACTTTGGTCGCATACCCAACAATCCTTCCCTCGAACAAA